>NW_027286330.1:0-30056 GCF_022747635.1 Hetaerina americana
ACGGCAAATAAATACTCATATATACAGATACAGATATAAGGAAAAGGGATAGGAACACACATAAAGGACGAACACAATATAGGTGGGGAAGGCGGAATCGAACGGATCACAAGAGTAAAAATATTTCCTTGACCGGGACTCGAACCTCGGATCTTTCCACTTGCCGGGCGGATGCTGTGAACCACTTGAACTATCGAGGAAACGTAATTTACCCTGAGATCCGTGGGTCTAATATGTCGCCAAGCGCCCCGATTCTTTAGCCAAGAGATGGCGTCAGGGGACTCTTTCACCCACCAAAGGAGAAATATACACCACACACAAGAGGAAAGGACAGTGGGTTAGAATTCATACAACATCATACAGGAAAGGAACAGTGCGTATTTCGTGTTTGAATGTGTATTTGGCCAATGTGGCTCATCTCTTTCTTCTGGCTATGTGCCACGAAACGCACTGTCCTTTTCCTGCATCCGCCCGGCAAGTGGAAAGATCCGAGGTTCGAGTCCCGGTCAAGGAAGTATTTTTACTCTTGTGATCCGTTCGATTCCGCCTTCCCCACCTCTATTGTGTTCTTCCTTTATGTGTGCTGCTAACCCTTTTCCTTATATCATTATCTATATATATGAGTGTATATATATATATATATATATATATATATATATATATATATACATACATATATACATACATACATACATACATACATACATACATACATACATACATACATACACACACACACAAGAACTCACGCCTTCCGTCCTTCCATCCCCTTATCGGATAATGGGCGCCACAGCCCTTCCCATCGTCCTGTTCGCGGCTCCATTTGACTCAAATATCCCTCCGCCCGAATAACGCCCCCATGTTTTATTCCGCCAGTCCCCTAAATCTTCCGACGGCCCCCTCCCCACCCTCCGTGCCCCCAGGGCCTCCTCGCCCCCGGAGGAGTCAATCGCTTCGGGCGCCCATGGGGGTGAAAGAGATTCCGCGGCAGGGGGGTCAGAGAGAGAGACCCGGGTAGGGGGTCGTCCCCTCCCCACGGTCCCCGTTTTCGGCGCCCCCTCTCCATCACCACCCTCCCAACCTTCCCTCCCCTCTCCATCCAACCCTGACTCGCACCCCTTCCCTTCATACCCTGCCCGCCCCTCCCCGACCTCATCCGGATCAATAATGAGTGGGATCCTGGGCTCCGTCACGAAAACCTCCTCACTCCCCTCGCACCCTCTTCAGCCCGACCTAAGGCACCCGGGGGGTGGGAGCGGAAGGGGAAGGGAGGGCTATTGACTGCCCGCCAACACCCCGTCCCTGTTTTCACCGTACCCCCGCTCCCAAAACCCCCGAAAACAACCCCCGCTCCTTCCTGCCGTCGTCAAAGTCGATCTCCCTCGTCCACCGACCATTCCGGTGGCGCTGAGAGTTGCCGGTGACGTATTCAACATGGTGGAAACTTGCAACCGAGGTGTTTGCCTGGAGTTCCGAAGGGATGGATGGCCTGAGATTTTTCATCGATATCGGCAAAAGGGAACCGACTGATATCGATAGCCAGTATACTCAGTGGACCACTACAACATTCCCGGAATACTCTATCGATATTGTTCGGAATTATCTCGATATGGACGTGTCATCCATGTCCTCTTCTGTGTTCTTGATTCATTCGATGGTGGAGAATGAATGTGGAATACCGCGTCGTTGTCCCCTTCACATTCCAAGAAACTGCGGAAGACGCCGCGAAAGTAACTTTTAACCGAGTCATCCGCTAGGTGACCGGGTGATTTGAATTTTTTTTATGCCATCTCGGCTTTGCATAAAAGGCATGCAAATCGCCCGGTTTATTGAGCCTTGATTAGAGTTCTAAGTAAGAGCGAGTGAAAAATCGCTCAAAGTCGATCAACAGCAGTAAGTCAACCTCAACATATTTTCAAAACTTCAAGAATATAACGTGTATTTATTATGATGTACTATGTTTATGTTTTCCGTTCAAAATATTTTCGAAATTAAATAATCGTTTAATCACAATTTTAATTTTTCTATTAAGGAATAATTGTCGGACTAAATGTTTTAAAAAGTTTTAGTTAGTTTCCTCAAATTGATCGCTTCTTAAATGTAAACGTCCCCAGAGTACTCTTGCTCATTCTTTTCGCTTTTAGCAAAAGTTTATTTTTGTAGAATTCCGAGTATTTCCCTGAGTTGATTTGCAAAGTTCCGGAGGTTTGAAAAATAAAACTGCTAATTAGTTGGTAAACGGAATTAATTGCTGAATTCCAGTCAATATTTGTTGATTATAACTTTAACTGCACGGCTGTAAAAAGGAAATGGAAATATCTATAAAGTCATGTTTTTGTAATATACGCCCGTTTTTAAAAACCCACCTATTAAAATGTGACGCTCCAGCGGCGCGTAATTTTGAATCCGACAGCAGATACACGATGGGCTCCCTCGAAGTTTCATGTGATGGGAGATTTACGTGTAGCACCGGCGGCTGTGATGGTGGGTTTTGGGAGATTGTTTCTCCTTCGTCGGAGAGAGGGGTGGGCTATCCGCTTTGGGCGTGTTCCAGGGAAGGAAGGATTGAGAGAAAGAGAGTCCTCGGGCTAGGCTCATCTACAATAGGATTAATCCTTTCGGAGGACCTCGGTTTTCCCAGCCCTCCCGATGGAATGGCACTCAGTGCACTTGGGGCACCCACTCCATTCGACCTAATGACCCCCAAGTACCGCTACATCGTATTACATATTAATTAACGAACAAGGCGCCATGAGGGCGTGTGGCGGTAGGTATTAAGTGTTTTTATTATCATTAGATCACATTTACTTTTCAAGTAGTTCGAAAATTACCAGCGGCTGACGCATACGAAAAATTCTCGACGTCTCTGGAGAGTAGTTGCCATGTGCAACTTTGTGTGCTGTAAAAGTACGGTACAAAGAATTGTCAAGTATTCCTTATCTTGTCCATGGGTACTCGTACTTTGAAGGTAGCCGCAAACGGATGTACATTTATCCCGGAATGGTTTCGATTGGGGGGGATAATTACGCTCGTAAGCTGCCCTTTTTCGTGCTCTTAATTTAACTCCAGAGAAAATCAAACTCCCAAAAAAAGAGAGAGAATCGATTAAAGGCAAGATGAATGAAAATATCTAAACAAAAGATTTCGATTCGCGTCATCATCATCATCATCAGTTTTTCAATCCTAAGATTGTTTTACTGCGGCCCTCCATTCTTCCCTATTCAGTGTAGATTCCCACACCCTCTGATAGGTTCCCTGTGCTACGCCCTTCTATATTTGTTCTATGTACTCGTTTCTTGGCCTTCCTCATGGGATCTTTCCTTCAAATTTGCCTTGTATTATGTTTATAACTAATCCATTGTGCCTCAAGCCATGTCCAATCCATCTACTTCTTCCTGGCCTTAGAACAGCTCTCCATATGGTCCTTTCCTCCTCCAACACCATCTTTCAAAGGCTTCTATTCTTCGTTGGTCCACTTTTCCAATATTCCATTCCTTCTCCAATCAGTAGAGTGCCATGCTCCACACGAACCTTTTTACGAACTGCTTCCCTATTTGCAATCTTAGGTTCTTTTTGAACAGAGTAGTTGCCTCTTCTCAATGAACGCCTTCTTTGCTTGGGCTATTCTCCACTTGATGTCGGTCGAGCTTCTTCCATCCCATGTTATACTTCTGCTGCCCAACTAGATGAACGATCCCACTTGCTCTAGTTTCACTCCTCGAATTGTGATGTCTGCATCCATCTTCTCTCTTCCGCACACACAATGATTTCCGCTTTCGTCTTGTTGATTCCCATGTTATATTCCCGAAGTACTTGGTCCATAGTATTCAGGTTTGCTTGCAGCTCCTCTCCCGTCTCTGCTACTTCTGCGATGTCGTCTGCGAACCGCAACATGTAAATTTCTTCGCCATTCACCTTGACTCCTTTGGCGCCCAATTCTTGTGCTGTCTTTATTGCCTCTTCTAGATATGTGCACATTGAATATTGCTGGCGAGAGGTTGCATCTTTCTCGAACTCCTATGTTTATTTTGGCCTCAATTTTCCTTCCGTTTTTCATTTGCGTGGTTGTTACCTGATTCTTGTAGGGGTGATGGATTCTTCTTCTGTCGTTGTAGTCCATTCCAAGCGCATTTTGTATCTTGAGAGTCGCAGTAAAGGATGTAAAACATGATCTCTGAGTAGGAGGATGAATCTAGATTAGAGACTTTGGATATTTGGGCATGGATGGACTGAGCAGGGCAGACAGGAGGACACGACGAAGTTAATAGAATGGATGGGAATGGAAGGGTGAGTGTTGCTGCGGGACATCCAAAAGGGCCTTTCGCCTTTTTCGCCCCTCTCCGCGGGGGCAAATTCCTGCTACCTGCAACGTTGGTTCGCATTCCCTGCCTTTCACAGTCTCCTCGGGGAGAGTGTTTTTGGTGCATGTTCATGTGGTGGTGGTGTTTCACATTCTTGCTTGTTGTGTCCTGGCTTGCGTGTTGTTGGATGCAGTTGTTTGTTGATTTATGGCAGATGCGTTTTCATTAGTGTTGGATGAAGGGATTTTTGCATGAGTGTGTGCGCTGCTGTGGGTGTAACTTTCCACGTTGTTGTTTTGCACGTGGTAATGTTCATTTTTACGGTTGGTGACCTAACACCCCCCGCCACACGCCCTTGCGGCGGCTTGCGGGGTATAATGTAGATGTAGAAGGGCAGAACAAGTGGGTGGGGGAGAGGCGAAGTGGTGGTGGAATGTTGAGGGCGGCGCTCGTCCTAATCGCATTGTTGTGTTAAGTAATTGAGATGATTGGGGGGGGGGTGGAAGAATGAGCCGCCGCTGCAATCAGCCCGACGGTCAATGTGACGGCTGATCGGTGCAATTATCTTTCCTTACTCACCTTGGGTCAACAGCGAGTTAAATTCACAAATCGTGGAAGCGGAGTTTCATCCCCTTTTCATCCGATTCTCGGTATGTGTAAGTTAAACACGGGCTGACTACAGGCGTCGCGTGAATTCGTACCTAGAACCCTCCGGTGAGTACCCCGCGCTCTATACACCCTATTTTGGTAAATAATTATAATGTCATATAGCGCCGTGACAGATATATTTTCAAATATATTAAACTATCGATACCACGTAGACTTAGCGCTTATTATCTTTACGGAATTAGTAATTTGAATTAATATAGCTACCATTTTCCATTATATAAAATATACTTAAATACGTTCTAGGTTCTCATATAGATCTATCATCATCAGGTGGCAAGTATAGGTTGTATTTCAGTTGATTTTATTTATTTAAAAATGTGCTCCTATGTATAATATTTTCACATTTGATTTCCAAACGCACTTATGTCGAGTTAATCTACGCTTCCATGGAGCAATTATATCGTATATGAGACTCATTAAGTGCAGTTGTTTGGCATTCAGCGCAAAATCAATCGTGGAATAGTCACACGTCCGTGTTTATTTCGATTGAGATCATGAGGAAAGTAGGTGAGGAAAACCTACGGAGGGCATGACCCACGTTCCCATGACCTTTTCCCGTGTCTAAGTCTCTCAAGTCTTCCCTCCCCTCCATTCTGTACCGGAATTCGATGTACCAGATGTTTTTCCTGGCCTCATTGATTATTTATGCGATATATTTTGCGTTACATTTATATACCTTAGTCTTAGCCAGCGGAGTTATCTGTTGAAATCGCCGACCTCGGTGGCGGAGGGGTAACGTCCTCGCCTGCCAAGGTAGAGGTCGGGGATTCGATTCCCGCGTAGGTGGGTTTTGTCTTCACCTAGGGCTTGGGTGTTTGTAATTGTCTTAGATATATAGGTTTAAGAAGGCCGATATAAAGGTCTAAGTGATGCTCTCGGATTAATTTGAAGTAAATAAATAAAATAAACGTAATAAATGAATGCCATCAGTAATTTCTCCCCATATTTCGAATATCCAGCTCACTTATAAAATTTGGTTATGTTCAGTTTAATTAGTTTTCCTGTCGTCTCCGAAAATGTAGAATTTAAATTGTTTTTTGAAATTAAATTCATCCGCAAAAAACCGTTTGAAAACTTAAAAAGAAACGTTAGTAGATTGATGGGATGTTAATGACCCCGGAAAATATTCTTTTTGCGGTTGCCGTAGAATTGTGTTCTTTTGCATGAATGCCTACCATGCTTTGTTTATGGATTGTCTAAATTTGTGGATTTTTCATGTGTTTTTTTTCTTTCTTAATCACGGGTGGTGACCTAACACCCCCCCGCCACACGCCCTTGCTGTTGCTTGCGGGGTATTAAGTAGATGTAGATCTTTCGTATCCAAACTTGTTTACACACTTTCCTCCAGTTCATGAGGCATCAAATGTTTCTCGCCTTCAGAGCTTCTTCTTCCGCTTATGCAAGAATGCCAGTTCAATATCAACCGTGTCATCTTCTATGCCTATTGAATAGTTTGCATCCATGGTGAACGCGATTTTCTGTATGAGCTTTCATTTTCCAAACAGTAGCCTCAGGGTTTCGAATAATGAGCAAACATCCCTGCTGGCAGTATGTCTCAGCAGTTGTCCCCAACGCGTCTTCGCCACATTCCATGTTGCCCTTGGAGGTGAAGATAGGATCCCGTTTTTTCTTCAGATTGCACACTACTGTTCCTGCACAAATGAGACAAGCAATGGGAAAAGGGAAGCGCTCAGTAAGTGGGGAAAATGCGAAAGTGCGAGGCAAAACATTCATATGGCCGAGGCGTAAGGATGCTCGGTCCACCTCTCTGCTCACATCATCCTCAATACCTTTCCTGTCACACATCAGAACAATATGCGGGTTAGCCTTAAAGAAATCCGAAAAAGAAAGAAAGAGGAATCAGGTTGGGAGATCCTTTATTCACGGAGATAGCAGGCAGGAAACACTTATATAAATGAACTGGACCGCTGAGCTTTCCTATGACGCCATGGGAATTATTATGGCCAAAAAATAACATCGGAGGATTCGGCCACCGTGATAAAATTAAGAGAGAGATAGAGAGACCTTCTTGGAGAGATTGAAATACTCTTCCTTCTTTCGTGCTGTACGCATATCATAGAACCGAAAACATTATGCATAGCGAATGCATTTGCCTATAGACCAAATTGTAATTATTTATCCAAACACGCCTTTTTTGCATGCGACAAGGCCTATCGCAAAAATACGTAGGATACATATGGGGAAAAATTGTCTCAAATCAAAGTACTACTTGATAAAATTTTTCATAAGAGCACCCAGCCATGAATCGACACACCAATGCCAGTCTAGCCTACCAACCGGCGGAGGCACTGGCACCTCAACAGGACTCTCGTTCAGACGTCTCGTCATGACCTCTTCGACATAATCCAGTGGTCCAAAATGATACTCAATGGGATTACACTCGGGTCGTACTCAAAGGCCCATGTCTCGCCACCAGTAACCACCTATTTTAACGAATTTGGGTCACTTTCACCGCGGTCCAAGAGGTCCAAGGCAAGATTGTCACACGGAAAGCAGTCTTCCGACAGCACCTTTGGGACCATCTTGGGACACCCCTCTCATGGCGAAATCCACGGTGGTTTTCCGAATATTGCTCTCTTCTGCTAACATCCTGACCTCTGGGAGTCAATCAGAATTGAGTATGTCTACTTTTTTGCACATTTTCATCACACTGTGTTGTTGATGGATGGATATCCAGGGCTTTCCTCATGGTTAACCTCCCAAAACATCCCGTGCGAGCAAAAAACCATCCCTCGGAACATTTATCCATTTCCATAAGCATCCTTAACCATGGTCATGTTCTCCGAACCCAATTTTCCAAACTTAATATACGATTTTATCGCAGATCATTTCTCCATGGAAAGTGGTATCGTGAATTGGTGACGCGACCGTCGAACAGGGGTCCAATCCAGCAGCAGCAATCCGCACACTCTAAATGGCCACAGTTAACCACTGATATGGGTCACGTTGCTTTCCCAAGACCTCTTACCATTGCCTTTCCCACCACGAATCACCCCACTCCAGCCATCTGCATTGGTGGCAAAAAATCACTGTACTACTTTTTGGGGCAGGCTCTGTATATTTAGACATGTCTAAATATGTATGGCTGCATATGTTTGTAAACGAATATATTCAAATAAATGCACCAATATTTGTGACTATTTTTATGGTGCCCTAACACCCGCTGACATACGCCAATACGGTGGCTGGTGGTGTAGATGTAGACGTACTGCTGTATAAGCCTCGGGACATTTTGCGCGGTAATTAATCAACGAAAGCTCTCCCTTTTGTTACGACAGAGAAATCGCTCTCATTGTACGATGGCTGTTCAACTATGGGCACCCCTAAAATGTATTTTTGTATGATTTCATGTTTGAGAAACTTACTCCTTTGTTATGTTGTTAGCTTCATTTGTGTGGTGCAAGTGTCATTGAATCGACTCCAGTGTTACGTCATCGGCAGCCGTGGAGTTGGAAAAGGCTCGCTTCCCTTTCCTCTGATGAGGAGAAAGGGCTTTCCACGAAATTGTTGTTTGATGTTGGGGAACAGGAAAAGCCTCTCGTGGCTGGGTTTGGAGCATGTAGAGTACACGTGACGTAAGCATTTTCCGAGATGATCGCGATTTCGCGGAACCCACCGCTCGTCAACGCGTCTATCGTATTTGTTTCTTTTACCAGCGTGTGGTTTGGTGGCACTCGATGACGTTATCATTATTTCTGATAGTGCTGCTCTTTACCCCATCGACGACTAAGTACGAGGGTAGGCTGAAAACGGATGCACACATACTTGTAGGACACAAACAAAATTACCTTCGGAAGCACTCCTGGTGCTTCTGAAGGTCATTTCACGCAGTCTTCGACATCCCAAAGCCAGTCAGAACCATCTGCATCTATTTTTTCTGTCTCCTCATGATTTTTCTCAACCACCCCCTCTCCTCGCCCGCCATCCCGAGCACTTCCTCATTTGTTTTCCATTCTGTCCACTTAGCCACCTCTTCTAGTTTTCCGGCCAAATTCCACCTTCATAAATGCAACAAATATGTCCATGAAAGCTCTTCCTCCAAAATTTACCAAAACCTTTAAGAAGTTCCGCAGGAATGTTTTCCACCCCCACTGCCTTATTTGATTTCATTTCCCTCAATTAGCTTTCTATATCATCTAAACCTAAGCTATCTTCATCTACTTTATATTCTCTTTCAATGTTTATCCTTGCTGGCCTAAGTTCTTTACCGGACAGTGCTTCTATATGTTCCTTTTATTTGTCTTTTATCCTTCCTGGTTCAATTTTTCAACTTTCCTGGTTCGTCTTATCTCTAATTGCTAACAAAATCCTTCCCTTCTTACTTGCCGGGAGCGTTTTGACCTTCTTGTATAGCGCACCAATTTCAACCTTCCTCCGCAAACTTTCCATATCCCCTCACTGCGTCCTCCGCCATGCTTCTTTTGCTTTATTTGTTACTCGTCTCAGTTATTTAATTAACTCTTCGTGCTTCCTTTTTACCTAATCTGTATTTACGTTCTTCCATTTCCTTCTCTCCTCTATCTTTTTAATCATCTTATCCATGGTTGCCTGGTCCTTTTCCTATTAACAGTTCCAATAGTTTCTTTTGCAGCTTTCGATGTCTCCTTTTTGATATAGGTACATGTATTTCTATTTTTCCTCGATAGTACTCCGCTCGTTTCCCTCACTCGTGGTTTCAACTACAGCCTGCTGATACTCCTTTGTCAATACAGTCAATACAGTATTTAGGTTGATTACTGTGTTTACGGTTTTGATTAGGCATCGTTAGAACAGTGGAAAAAGGATTCCGGTTGGAAATTAAAATTTCACCGTGGGCTGAGAGGAGAATTGATTCCCTTGAGGGTGGAGTGGTTCCGGTCGGCCCCATGTATCGCCGTCCTCGCGGTCGGGGATTGCTCAAAGGGGCTTTCCGTCCTGCCCCCCGTCCCCTCTCATTGGCTCTCCTCCACCATTTAGTTGACCAATTGCTTGTCTGTGTGCCCGGGGGGGGGGGGCGATTTGCCCCTGGTGTGGTGGCCACGAGTCGGGTGCGTTTTATCGCATTTCCTCGCAAGCGACGGCGCAACAGGCTGGATGATAAAAGGTGAACAGGTGTACTCATTGGAATGGTGGGTCGTCCTTTTCGGTGCGGCCAGATGGGATAAAAGGGGGGAGGGATACGGTTTTCTGTTTGCTCGCGTCCCGGGCCTTCGTGTCTTTTACATCCTGCGACGGAGGAGGCGAGGGCGACAAAATGGGCCCGGATCCGCCTCGATCCGCATCCGCATGTTTGATCGCTCCTCCCGCGGACCAAGGAGAGGGCGTAGATATCGTCAGCTGCTTGATGACCCCACGTCTCTCTCTCTCTCTCTCTTACCCTATCCCCCCCCCCACGTCCCCCTCTCTCGCACTTCCCCTCCCAGAACTCACGCTCAGCAGCTACCGCCCTTCCACAATGACATTGGTATTTTTTTCACTCGAATTAATTTCCTTTATTGATAACGAGTCATTGTCAAGGGCCGGCCGCGCGGATGTTCCCCTCTCGTGTATGTAAGCTATCCAGAAAGTACCTTACGTTTTGAAATAAAATATAGTGACAAGACGAAGGTTTATTATATTCCTCCAAAATGCACTTACTTAAACTATTTTTCTACAAAGCCGTTAATTTTGAGGCATTTGTCATTACGAAGCACACATTTTTAAGTCCGTTTCTGAAGCCATCTTCCGCCTGTATCAAGATGAGGTCGACCACTGCGGTCCTCCTCGTGAAAATTGGTGCTGTGGCCATTTTTAAACTGAATGCTCTCGTCTCCTTACGCTTCGCAAATTTGCCTATGAATTTAAATTGGCTTGTGGTGGTTTTTTTCCCCAGTAAAAACCTAATCACAAATCGCACTTCAAGATTCGCGGGATATTCTATCCCAGCGCACATTTCAACAGTTCGCAGGGTGAACAAAGTAGAGAGAAACCGTTGTCTGCTCACACTATACCATAAAAGGATGCGTGGACTGAGGGTAGGGACGATTGAACACGAAGATGATGGCTCTTGCCATACCCACCGCCACGCTAGGCCGAAACGTAAGTTACTCTCTGGACTACGTTCGTATATATCACTGCTAAACGACTGTTTTTTTTTTATTTACAAGGCGTGTTTTACTTTTTGCAGGGGCACGAAGAGACAATCCGCATTTTATTGGGCGGATTTCATGAATAAATAATTTGTTTTCTTTTTTAAGCTGAATTAGTGTGAATGCGAGCGTAATTTTTTTAATTGATATATTTGGCGAATCTTGTGGACTGTGCAAAATCACACAGATTTACATTTTTAGAAAATCACGGATTCATACAAAAATTATCCTGTTTTTGCCCTTTCAGCTGCATCTTGTTTTTGATGCGATGGACATTAGAATTTCAAGGTGCATCAATACAGAATTGACAAATTTTCTCGTGTTCCTACGTGTGGTGAATCGTGATCACCAGTATTCCAATGTTGAAATATGGTTTACAATTATCCGTTCTTCTCTATTTAGTGTCAATTCCTTTAGCCTCTGTTTTAATGCCTCCTTAGTCTGTCCTCCAAGCACTTGTTGCTTGGTCTTTCGATACGTTTGTTTTAGTCAACCAGATAAGCTTGTTAGCAAGCTTATCTGGTTGACTCGCTTTTCTGGGACCCTTTCTAGATCTTTCCTCGGAACTTTGAAATCAATGTTGGGTGACGGAATTCGCCAAAACCGAGAGTACATCGATTCTCACGATTGCAGCCATGGAAATTAATTCTTGTCTCTCGTTTTTGACACCCCTCTCCGTTGAAATCCTAATTGTGTCATTTTGCGCACCGGTAGTTCTCGTATCTCTTATCATTGCCTTTGGGATTATACTCTCGTGTGAATTTAATGGAGAATGTTTTACTTGTTTTTATTTATTCCAGAAATCAGCCCAACATGATTGATATTTAATCACAGGAAAAACTAACGAAAAACGGAAGTATAGGGAAAGTTTTCCTAATGGTTCCTCAGACAGTGTTTCAGCTAAATGTTTCATTCTTTTGCCCCTGGAATTAACATAATAAACTCTTTATGAAAAGATGTATGTCGATTTTTTTAGGATCCAGCGATTATCATGTAAAAAGAAATTTTCAGGCTCTTCGTGATTATATTCAGTGTAAAGGTATGCTTAAAATAGTACCATGCCACTATATTGATGGCGCATTTTTTCGAAGAATAAGGAATCATTATTTTATTAAATGTTTTGGAGTTGTAAAAGTAACACATTGTCGAGAATTATTAGAGAATGATCAACTGATTCACTGATGAGATCTTGTTTTATTTTTACAATGATCTGACTCATTGCCCATCGTGAAATCTAGGGATAAGTGATAAAGTTCGTTTCCCGCTCTGCCAACCCATTTTATGTGTTCCCCATTCACTTTCGGTCCTCCCTCCAGAGGCATGGCAAGAAATGGAGATAGGAATTAAATTCGTTGTGGATCTCATAAAATCAGTGTTGGATGATTAATATTTACGTTGTCAGTCACCCAAGAGGTTGCAAGCACTGCTGAGAGCATTGAAATGTCTGTTCGATAATACTGGATGAGGATAAATTTCATGCGGTTTTCGAGAAAGAAAAGGCCAAGTTGAACGTTAAAATGGTGGGGCAAAAACTAGAGCTGACGGGACAGTTTACGTTTATGGGAAATATTTTGCTCCAAAATGATCAAAGTATATGGGGACGTAAGGAGAAGAATTGCGCTAGGCAAAGAGGCTTTCACAAGGAGGAGGGAGTTGATGACAGGGATGTTGGGTAAGGATGTTAAGAAAAGGCTCGTTAAAACTTTGATTTGGAGCGTAGCTATGTACGGCGCGGAAACATGGTCATTGAAGCAGGAAGATGGAAGTAGATGGAGGCTTTTGAGATATTGTGGGTGTAGAGAAGAATGGAGAAGGTGAAATGGACCGAGAAGAAAACAAACGAGGAAGTACTTGGTCTGGTGGGCGAAGAGAGGGGTTTGCTGGGAGAAATTACAAGAAGACATGAGAAATGGATGCAGGGCGTAGTATTGATTGGTAAAGGTATTTTGACGGCATTGATGGAGGCAATGGAAGAATCGTTCCACTGGGTTGTAGCCTGTGTCAATCCAAAACTTACCGTAACCGGAGGGCTACCTTATTGCCATTTTTACTGGAGTGTCATCATTGGAAAAATGCAATAAATATCATTAACAATAATAGTGTCAATGACTCTGGTTGTATTTTTCCGAAATTTTTATTTTGGAAATTTCGTCAAGGGAGAGAAAAAAACATTCACAGATATTTTGGCTATTACATGGTACGCATAATGAAATCAGTTTTATCTTGGAGTGCTTTCAGTTTTCTTTTGGCCTTCCACAAAACATTCAAAAGTCAATAAAAAGTTATCTTTCCCGTCGGTCCCAGTTTTTCCCTTAAAATCCTGCAAATTTACTCAAATATCCTTTAAAGAAAATTGAAAGCGGTGGATTGGCGTCCGTCTTCCGAAAGTTTTGATATTTCGTTTGCCGTTCACATGTAATTGTGAATTGTTCTCCCCGCTGCAAATCCGAGCGCCACTCTGGATGCTGCAACCCCCCCCCTTCCCACTTCCTGCCGGGCCGCTGTTAATATTGACCCTCGGATTGTGCCGCTCTCTCCATCTGCGTTTTCACATCGGATGGCAAATTGCGGAGCCCGGAATATTTATGACTAGTGCGCGGAACGGTGGTCACCTCAGCTCCTGGTCGTGCTTTCGGTCAGCGTAGCAGTGTCCTGCAGTCACTCTTAATCCGCCGAGGAGTGGAATCGTAGCAATGTGGGGTGTGAGGGGGTGGGGGAGGGGGAAGACAAATACCCATGATGCCCGTGCCTGTTTACGGTTAGTTGACGTCGCCGGCTGTGACGTTTGTCGAGAGCAGGGAAAGGGTGCAACCTTCCTAATTTCGGTGTGCATAGCCCGACCCTTCTCCACACCCCCCCTCCCCCACCCCTCGCCTATGGAATCGGGCCGTGCCGTGCTCGAGCGTCGCGGTGGCCCATGTGCTCGACCGCTCGTATATTACGGGTGAAAGCTCGTCGACGGATCGATTTACACGACGCAAAGGGATGACGTGACGCGTGCAATAGCGACACAGATAAGAATTTCCGCCCCACCGTCGTGTCATTTGAATTCGAATTGTTGCATTTTCAACGCAATGTGCATCGCTTTATTGCGACGCACTGTCGAATTCTCATCTGATTTACTTGAGAGAGAATCGCATTCACATTCACGGCAGGGGAACGTCTCTTTCACATCGCACCGATTGCACCCTACGGGTGAGCACCACTTATATATTTGTAGGTGCATGTGTATGTTATTTGTTAGTTTGTGTGTTTGCATATATGTGGGGTGTGAGGGTTTGCACGGATTTTAAGGGTATCCATGGTATGCATGGATGCATATCATGTTTTGCTTGTTAATTGTATAAATCTGTGCGGTTTTTTTTTAATTACGGGTGGTGCTCGGACACCCCCCGCCACACACCGGGGTTTTGAGTGAATTCGAATGGGATCCCTAGAGGGAGAGTTGTTCATGCAACCCAGGATCCCTAAGTTAGAGAGGTGATTTTTAAGCCCAGAATGTTTTATGATTGACTCCGGCTACTATCCATGTCCAACAAATTTTCTAAAAAAATGCAATGGTTTGAGATGTTGCCTTTCGTCAAAGGCAAATGTAAGTGAAACAATAGATTCAGGAAAACGTTTTTCATTTACATGTTTTACTAGAAACTTCGATTGAGATTTGATTACCTGATACGAGGTTTTATATTTATATTTTGAGCCTTGGCAACACCAGAACATATTGTCGTTTGATCATAACTCGTGTTGTTTGCAGTGACTCGAAAATTTTGTCTCGGCGAAAAAATGGAGTTGACTCGTGAACACTTTCGTGCGATGATGTTTTACGACTTTCGACGTGGATTATCAAGACAGGAGTGGATCGATCAACTTACTTCCACTTTGGGATATGGAGCCCCATCGTGTGGCACTGTGAAACGCTGGTGTAAAGAATTCCATCATGGCCGCCGTTCGCTCAGCGGCGAAAGTCGTCCAAAATCGGTTGTTGGGCCAGAAAACGTTGATGCTGGGCAAGAACTGGTAAAGGAAGATCGTCATGTGACTTATCGTGAGATTGAGACATCCTTGGGATCATTTTGACCAGCAACAATAAGATATTGCATGAACATTTAGCTGTGAAAAAATGTGTTCCCATTGGGCCCCGCATAATTTGACCAAAGCTGAAAAAGATGCTCGTGTCAATTGTTGCCGAGAAGTTCTCAACAAATGCAATCGCAGTGCATCAAAAGATGTGTATAACATCTTCACAGGTGACGAATCATGGACCTATGCGTATGAGCCCGAAACAAAAACAGCAATCCACTGAATGGGTCTTCCAAGACGCGGCAAGTCCGACAAAAGGAATCCGTGCACGAAGCACATCGAAGCAAATGATCGTCTGTTTCTTAGGCATGCGGCAACCTTACCGTTAGAGCAACGTAGAACCGTGAATTCTGGATGGTACACGAGCATTTGTTTGCCAGAAGTGCTTGATGAAATACGGGAAAAGAAGCGGCAACGAAGGATCATTCTTCACCATGGCAATGCAAGCTCTCCCAGATCTGCAGGCTGAAACAACTAACTATTTGACTGGCCAAAACGTCGAATTGATGGGTCATTCTTCGTCCAACCCTGATTTACTTAACCAAATAACTTCTCTTTATTCCCATTTATCAAGGAAAAATTTCGTGGCCAACGTTTTTCGGCGCCTGAAGAAGCCGTTGATGCATTCAAAAACCATGTTTTGGAGGTGTCCCAATCGGAGTGGAAAAAGTGTCACGAAAATTGGTTCGAGCGCATGCAATAAGTGTTATTGATTATCATGGAGAATACTTCGAAAAACAATGAAGCCATATTCAAAAATAAATTACTGTATTTTCATTATTAGGCTGAAAATATAAATAGCAACCCTCGTGCAATTTTATCGATGATAATGAACAAGGTATCAGGATATCACGTCGACGATTTTATGATTTATCGATACAAGTGAATCGATTGACCGTCCCTAAATCCTCTCGCTCATTCATACGTATCCCTATATTCTTCCTCTCCTCTCCCCGTCGAAGGAAGAACAGAGAACGCCCGGCATGTATTCCTGCCCCTCTTCCGAATGAAATCAATTCCCCTCGCTTATTTTAAGGTTCTTTCTTCGCCGACGACGGCTACCACGTCAATTCCACCCCCCACCCTTCATCCTCTTGTGTCATTTCCTCCAGGAATGTATTCTGAGGCGATTTTTGGTTATCCTTCTGTGAGAGCTTGCATTGTCATGATTCCTCTTCGTATTCTATGTCTGTTCCTCTTTCACTCTTGATTTCGCGAGTCGCTTGGCCCTTCCGATGAACGACCCTTGAGGGATTGGTCCCCATTATGCCGAAACCTCCCGCCATATGGAAACCCACCCACCTTCTTTTGCGTGGGTGTTGTTTGCGCGCGGGGAACCGGGAGGCCTCACCTAAGGTGTGACTGTTGATGAAGCGGCTGTCTGAGGCTGCGAATAAAACGCAGAGCGGTTTCCTGAGTCACGCCCAAGTTTGAAAATCGATATCCATCGCTTGCCAGTCATATTCTCGAGGTTAACTGGCTAAGAAAGTTGTTTTTTCGAGAAATTGAATTATTTGGGAGAGCCCGTATTGATTAGGGCTGCGTGTTCTCTTCTTGGAACTCGGTAACAAGCTCTCAATATATTTCTGTTCTCATCTGAGTTCCAGGACGGAAATTGTTTGAAGGAGCGATAGTCTTTGAAAGACAATGTAATTGGAGGTGCTGCTTGTTTGAATCTATTGTGTGCATATCTAACGAGTTGTCAAAAAATTGATGTGGAAAGTATGGATGTTAAGAAAAGAGTCGTCAAAACTTTGATTGGGAGCGTAATTATATACGGCGCGGAAACGTGGTCACTGAAGAGGGAGGAGGATAGACGTAAATGTCAAGTGCAAGTGCTAAGATAATACCACTTAATGCTTGGCTGCCATTTTCTTGTAAAATAAAATTAGTGGAGCAATTTAACTATTAACCATCACAATATAAATAATATGAGTGATGGTTATTCTCTTAATTAAGTCAAAATAAAGTATTGCGAAAGTAATGAAAAACGCAAGGAAAATAGAAGCCAAATATTAAAAAAATTAGTCAGGCAAGGATGCAGCCTCCCGCCAGCACTGTTCAACGCATATAGATCTAGTGGAGGCAGTAAAAGAAGCTCAAGAAATAGGCATCAAAGGAGTCAAAGTGGCGAAGAAATGAACATGCTCCGGTTCGCAGGTGACATCGCAGTAGTATTCGCAGAAACACCGGAGGACCTGTAAGCAGCGCCATCGACCAAGTGCCTCGGGAATATTATATGAGCATCAGCTAGAATAAAACTAAAATCCTAGCATGTGAAGGAGGGAAGATGAAGGCGCTATTCGAGGAGTGAAGCTAGAGCAAGTTGGAGTCGTTCATCTGCCTGACGGAAGCAGAGCACATATAGCGTGGGAAGGAGGAATTAGATCGGCATCAAGCGAAGAATACCCCAAACCAAGAAGGCGTTGATGAGGAAGAGGCGGAACAAATGCTCGAAGAACCAGAGGTTTCCAACAATGAAGTAGCTCCTCATAACGTTCTCATGGAGCATCGGCAGAGACGTGGAAAAGTGGACCAGAGAATAAGAGAAGCCTTTGAAACACGGTGCAGAAGATTAGACTAAGGACAGACTGATTGAGGAAGGGAGTAATATATATAGATGGGTGGAAGATGCTTCTGGACCAAATGGAGAATTCTTACGGCGGAGTAGAATTAGACGGATTGAACGCATCTTGAGGTCAGTAGGTCAGACGTAATGCGGCCGCCTCACAGAGGAGATGGAGCTCCTGGATTAACTTTCGTATTTAACCATGGAGATGTCATTTATATGTACGTTATAAATGATTTATTAAAGCTAAATGGACTTTATCTTTTCTTTCCAAGTGCACGTTTGAGTTATACATTTAAGTGTTCCCGCACTTTTCGCGGATTTGTGCCCGTTGTGAGAAAGCTGTTGATAATATTTGACTACGGTCTCGAGTAGCCCCGGGATGCCTTTTGAAGCCAAAGAATCAATTCTCCTCCCTCACTACTTTTTTCCGATATAGTAAATCGATTTCTAATTCGAGTTCCCTTCCTGTACCTTATCCTTTGTTTTCCGCGCTCTCATTCCCAAGCATCCGCTTCAACCCTTCCCGATTTAAGGAGTCCGCCTTTCGCCATTACGTGCGAACAGTACCCTTTTCCCCTGTCCGCATTTCGTGTCAGTCCTTTGGTTGACAACCCTGGCCGTGGATCGGTTCCCGGGTTTTGCTTTCCCCTCGCACTCCACAGGTTTCCCAATGTTATAGTCTCCTGCCCAAGAATCCGAAGAAAAGCTTTGCCAAGATGACCTTATAATGGGTAATTGATGAAATGATTAAAATATGTTAAAGATTAATGAATTCCTTAAAATTAATGTTACTAGATGTGACCTTTTGTGTAATTGACAAATGTCAATAATGAAAAATGAAACTTGCAAGTGAACTGATCTCTGTCACCGAAAGGGGTTTGCTGCCAACTAGACTTTTCATCAATATCCATATCGTTCTTATGAGTAATTTTATTTTAATAATTTACTCTGCGGTACCGAATTAAAAAACTTAGCTATTGCCACTAAGGTAAAGCTCAAGGGTTTTTAACCTCTATTTGTAATAAAGAATTGCTATGGTTTTTTAGCGAAAGGAATTTATTTTAGCCGGAAAAGATTTTATTTCCAGACTCAGGTTTTTGATTCAATCAGCACTCATTTGCATGGTCCTGTTATCTGAGATTTTGAAGACTGTTAAATCGAAACCATTTCGAAAAATGTAAAGTAACTTTCATTTTCCAGCATGAAGTGACGAAAATGTGCGCCTTAAAGTGTTTATTCTTAAGGGCTTGTATATTAACCAAGTTTTGAGCGGTTTTGTTGCCCATTTTGACCACTGTTTCCTCCCTTTTATGTCCAATAGGTTTCCATTGGACCTTGCCTCATCTCTGTTCTACGTATCTTGTATTCTACGCAGTCTAAATTATTAGAGGAAATCGGTTGGGAATCTCCGATGGAGCGAAGGTTAAATTACAGATTAAATCCCTAGCATAAATTGGAAGCAGTTCTATGTGGCGATGTTGTTAAACTATGATTAACCCCACCGTATGAGGGTTGAAGAGATCACAACACTACGATTTGAGGGATCAATGTCAGAGTCATGATGTTTTTTAATTCCCACAAACAAGGTATCAGAATATCTGTATCCAGCCGACCTATGGCCGAAGAAATAGCGTCTTTTTGCATTCTAAGTAGTCTACAATGTGTTCAGTATTTTATCTTTTGTTGATTTTCCCTCTAGCTGCTGACAACTCCTTATTATTCGTGGAGAAATACGCCTCACTTAGAAAGCGCTCAGCATGTCATCTGTTGTCATCATCATCTACATCCTTTGGACTGTTTTAGAAAAACACATGTGAATTTGAAAAAAAAATAAAAAAAACTGTCTAAGTGACTTACTCAGTGTTGAATCACCCCCTGCCACACGCCCTATTGGAGGATTTCAGGGTACCTGTTGGCTGCAGGAATAAATACAAACTTAACTTCAAGATAAAAAGTAGACCGCAAGAAATTATAAATTAACTTTGAGATATAAGAAATAGTCCTCAATGTCTCTTTAGTAATGGAATGTTTCCTTAGCAATGATGTTGAAAATTGACAATTAGCCCCATAGTACCACGGAAGGAGAGATCATATCAATAAAATTAGAGATGTCAAGCGTAGAACAGATTGATTCAAGTTGTCATTTTTTCACGAACGATAAGGATAAGAATAATGTTGTCCGATCGCGCTATGGGGAAAAATATATTCGGGTCAAAATTAGTCTTGTGTGTATTCACCCCCTGCCGCACACCTCAGCGGTGGCTTGCAGGGTGCTAAAAAATCCAAAACAAATATTGTAAATGAGGAAATGCACGTGGTGTGTGCAATAAATGCGCGAACTGGTGCAATCTGGCGGCCATGACGCGGACTATTACCCCGCCCACTACGAGGCGCTAGTTGCCTTTTAACCCAATGAGCCGTCTGTGCTTGGCGGATCGTCTAGTTGTGCGCATGGTGACAGTTATGTCACTTTCTGTTGTCCTTGTTTTTAATGTTGGGCGAAAATGGTAATTGACGAAATCACCGAGCAACGAATCAACATCAAGTTTATTGGTGAAGTGCGGTAAAAGTTATCAAGAAATTACTTAAATGTTGACAGCTATTTACGGTGATAATGCCCTGTTAAGAAAACATCCGTTTTCAAGAGGATTAAGCGTTTTAAAGATGGCCAACAAAGATGCCGCGGATGATAGAAGGCCGGAACGACATTCAACCACCTTTGATGACGACACCATTGATCGTGTGCGGTCCCTTGTCCTTAGCGATCGTCGAAAAACTGCCCGAATGATAGCTGATGAATGGAATTTAGGAAAATCAACAGTGCACACTACTATTTTAACCGGGCATGATGGATGGATCCTTCACCATGACCATGCACCTGCACATTCAACATTGACTGTTCGCCAGTTTCTGGCAAAAAATTGAAATAATATCTTTGAACATCCTCCTAATTAGTCAGATCTCGCCCCATACGACTTTTTGCTATTCCCAAAATGCAAATATGTGATGAGGGGACATATCACTGGGAAGATTAGGACACAATAAAGGAAGAAACGACGAGAAAACTAAAAAGCCTAACTGCCGAGGACTTCCTTAAAGGGTGTTTTAATAAGTGGAAAAGAGGAATATGGAATAAGTGCTTAGCAAGAACGAATGGAGAGTATTTAGATGAAGGGGGTAAAATCGATAAAGACTGAATTTTGCAAAACAAAGTTTTTAATGGCCTCAGTTCGCATATTTGTCGCGGTAAACCGACGCCGTTCGTTTTTGGAGAGGTTTAAATGCATCGCACATCGAATGTGTTGCATAACACTCTCATTATGCCCCCCCCCGCTCCCCCCCTCCCGCTGCTCCCGAGTGAACTTACTGAACATTGATCCGCTCCCTTCGCCGAGCAACAAGTGTCCCATTTGACATCCTCCTCCGTCCAGTGAGAATGCCTCATCAGTGGGGTATTCACGCGACTCGCCTCTGATGCATTGTAGAGCCATCCTAATTATGAGCTTCTTGTAGTGAGCGGAGATGTAAGAAGGGCTTGCAGTTCGAGTCAAAGAACTTGGCTGATGGTGTTGCCAACATTGCCGTTAGATCACGTTCATGAATTAGTTGATACTCGACAGCTGTTTCGGCTGTTAGGTTCTAGTGTTTTAAATGGTATCGTTGTTTTGTATCTTTTGTTACAAGCTGTTAGCTTATTCTGCTGTATTTTAAATCAAAATTCAATTGTGTTTCGTGCAATATGATATCACATTTCACTCCGAGTAAAATTGCGAAATATATTTAAACGAGAATTTCTTAATTTGAAAGATTAAAGTGATTACTAATATATTTTGAGGAAAGACATAATCAAAGTTTAAGGGTTTCCGGGTAAGATTCAACCCTCCGATCAATTGTGCGATTTGTTAAGTAGAATACCGATCGTATTTTGAGGGCTTAACAAAAGTCACAGCTTTCGTAACATATGTATTTTATGCCCCATGTCTGAACTTACAGTTAAATTACGTTCATTCAGAATCTACATAAGCGTATTGCTTCGAAATCCGCCAGCATTGAAAATTGTTGCCACGAACATGTCACACGCTTTTAGTAGTCGGATTGGTTCAATCTGTATTTACTTGTGGTAAGGGAAAGATATTTAGTTTTTGTGATCGGAAACATAATTATCATGTAATTATGAATTATAGAATGTGTTGTGGTTTGTCTCTTTCCCTAATCATGGTTTTTAGTGCGAAAGCATAATTCATAAACTGGCGATCAAATGGCTTCTGTGGCTGCGGAGTGGGCGAGCGAGCGAGGAAGGGAGGGAGAGGGATGAGTATGCGTCAAACGAAACCAGCTCATTGACAGCATTTTTTCATACATTAGTCAGAGTGAAACTTCAATTTCCTTCGGCGGAAATCAAGGGAGGGCCATTCGTCTCTGCCGCGGAAAGACTTCGTGATTGATGACGCGAGCCCCTGTCATGAACGCGTTCAAATCCACCTCGACCGCAGCACTCAACTACGTACAACGATTGCCAACCGTCATGAAGTCCACGAAGTCTTGGCGGAACTCAATGAATTGGATAAATAATTAAAACTTCCAGGATCATCTGACCGTCAAATAGGGTGAACAAATTTGGTTTAAAAAAGTTATTGTTTTCCCTTCTTGAGAATTATTGCTCTTAATTTGAAGCAAGCGTCTCAGTATTTTAATTGAACTTATCTCGCATCCTCGGTGGGCCTCAAGTTGGTAATATTCGTACCTCAATACCCTATCGCTTACTAAGGGCGTATAAAAATATCCTCCTGATGAAACTATAACAGTGTGTAAGTAAATGCATGTGAATGCGAAATTATAATCTCACGGCTACCGAACCTGTTCCGGCACTCGGCCAACATTCGTTTCACGAAATAGCTTTTAAATTCGTAAAACTTCGTTAAAGAAATTGATTTGTAAATAACAACTTGCATGTTTGATTTTTGAGAAGTATCTTTTTTGTCGGCGCAGTGCTTGAAAGCGTAGGGAGGATTCAGGTGGGCTGAGCATTCGCCTCTTCCAAGGCATTCTATCAATTAAAGGAAGGTTTTGCACGGTCTCCAAGGACTATGACCTCTTACGTATCATGAGACAGTACTCTTATTTGCCCTTCGTCATATTTTTCATCATTTATTCATCGCCTTTATGATGTCTAAATTACAATCGTCTTCCGTCCTCCATCCCTTCTTGTCCCAGTGCAACGATCGCGACGTTATAATCGGAGGAGATTCCATTGTCCCGTCCATTGATTGGAGCACATATGCAGTTATGAAACGGGGGGGTAAAGATAAAGATACCTGCGAGTCGCTCTTGAATACCTTTTACGTTGTACTTCTTACGTACCTACTTCACGTCACTTCACCAACTAGAGGCGATAACATCCTTGATTTGCCAGCGACTATCATACCCAAAAAAGTCACAACAATAGAAACTTTAAAAGGAATTAGTGACCGCGGGGCAGTACGAGCTATGACTATAAAATGCTAAGTTTTCGCTGAATGGGGTCCAAAATAAGAAGTCTCAAAGAAAAATTTATTTCTTAAAAGAAAGGACTAATGACACAAATGGACTGAAATGCGCGCTGCAGAGTCAAGTTGATAGTTTAAAGAAACCTAATAATTACCTAAACACTAAGGATACGTGGAATCACTTCCATGAGATCACGCGCTAAGAAGTCCAAAAGTTCATTCCCAGTAAATTTATAAAAGATAGCACGGAACCTATAAGGGATAACGCGGATGTTAGAAAGGCTTTACGACGTCAAAGGCTATGCCACGCCAAGACGAAATATATTAGGGGTTGATACCTCTAGCGACAATAGGAATGAGATCACTTACGATTACAAGATATCTAGGGCTAATGTCAAGAGTGAATTTCGGAAAGCGTTTAGCGAATTTAAACGGAAAATATTTGCAAAAAGGTCAAAAAGAATCCGAGAGCATTTTGGCCGTATTGAATTATGTCAACTGTCAATTCACCCAAAAACGATAAAGGCGTAAGAGTAACCAGCGGTTTGGATAAGGCTTGCTCATTAAATTCTTTCTTTAAGAGCGTATACAACAATGTCTCACCGAATGTCTCCGATACGTAACTTAAGAAATTGGGCCGGTCAACCGATGCCCAAAAGGAAATGTCATACAATGGAATAGAACTTTTGCTGGAAAATATTAAGCCCAATGAATCCTCCAGGCCGGATGAAATACCCGCTCGTATATTTAAGGATATAGTTTCGGAAATTGCGCCGCATCTAGAAATAATATCAAAGAAGTCACTGGTAGATCACAAGGTTCCCAGAGATTGAAAAATGGCTAACGTAACACTAATATTTAAAAACACAGACAAGGGGGAACCGAGCAATTACAGAATTTAACACACACACACACACACATATATATATATATACATATATATATATATATATATATATATATATATATATATATATATATATATATATAATATTATATTATATTATATTATATTATATTATATTATATTATATTATATTATATTATATTATATTATATTATATTATATTATATTATATTATATTATATTATATTATATTATATTATATTATATTATATTATATTATATTATATTATATTATATTATATTATATTATATTATATTATATTATATTATATTATATTATATTATATTAAAGTATATTATATTATTATAATTAGGTAATCTACCGGTTAAGATAGGTTTTTGGATGGACACAGCTACTAAATAAAACATTTTGTGATTCATAACAAAACACAAAATCCATCATCCTACTCTAAATAAGGTCCCTCTTCATCTCTGAGTACTTTCTTCCTCCCTTGATCCCGTCCACGAGCCCTATCCTGTTCCTTCCCTTTCCTCGTTTGCCTAACATTCTACCCTCTATTACAGTCTTCAACATCCCACTGCTTGCCAATAACCCCTTCATCCACTTTTCCTGCCTCCATAGGATTTCTTCTAACAAACCCCTCTCTTTGCCCACCATACCAATTACTTCCTCATTTGTTTATTTCTCGGTCCATTTCACCTTCTCCATTCTTCTCCACACCCACATTTCAAAAGCCTCCAGTCTACGTCTATCCTCCTGCTTCAATGACCACGTTTCCGCACCGTACATAGCTACGCTCCTTATCAAAGGTTTTAAGAGTCTTTTCTTAATATCTTTACTCAACGTCCCTCTCATCAACTCCCTCCTTGTGAAAGGCTCTTTGCCTAGCGTAATTCTTCTCCTTACGTCCCTACTTCTCTGACCAAAGCAGTTCCAGGATACGTAAACTGTTCTACCTTACACTTCTTCCTAACACTGCCCATACGGACTCCCTGTTCCCCACTCGCACCTGAGCAGTTTTAGGCATGCACAGTTTGCGGATTAGCCTCCTAACCCTCCAATCTATTCCAATTTTCTGCAATGTACTCGTTAGTTTTTCCCAATTCACTCTATCAAACGCTTTTTCGAAATCTACGAAACAGGCAAAACCTCCTGGTTGGGTACTATATTCATCTCGATTAATAATCTCATTACTGCAATGGCATCACGCGTACCTCTCCCCTT
This sequence comes from Hetaerina americana, assembly GCF_022747635.1. Classification (NCBI taxonomy): domain Eukaryota; kingdom Metazoa; phylum Arthropoda; class Insecta; order Odonata; family Calopterygidae; genus Hetaerina; species Hetaerina americana. The sequence continues at coordinate 25,330 of NW_027286330.1, forward strand.
CCTAAATTCAAACTGGTAATCCCCTAAGTAATCATTTGCCCTACTGCCTATACTTTTGTTTATGATCCTGAGAACAAATATAGCTGCGTGGTATATCGAACTTATTGTCATGTAGTCCTCACATGATGTAGCCTTTACCTTTCTCGTAATAAGAACCAAAACTGTCACACAGAAAAAAAATATCACACAGCCTCCCGGTCAGATTCCTTCCTCGTAGATACTATGAATCAGCCCATATAGCCTCCTCCTCCCACGTTTTCCTAAACATTTCAGTAGTTCAGTAGGAATGTTTTCCCCCCTCACGGCCTTATTTAGTTTCATCTCCCTTAATGCCCCGCCTATCTCCTCGTCGAGTATGCCTGGACCTAAACTAATTTTCTCTACGTAATGTTCCTTTTCTATGTCCGACTTTGTTGGCCTAAGTTTTCTACTATACAGTTCTTCTATATATTCCTTCCATCTCTCTTGGATCTTTCCTTTGTGAACTATTACCTGGCCCGCCTTATCTCTAACTGTTAGCATAGATCTTCCTTTCTTACTTCCCGATATTGATTTAACTTTGCTGTACAACGCACCGATTTCACCCTTCCTCTGCAAACTTTCCATATCCTCGCACTGCATCTTCCACTATGCTTCTTTTGCTTTATTTGTTGCCCGCCCGCAATTTATTGTTTAACTCTCTGTACTTCATTATGCGTATTTCTATATTTACATTCTTCCATTTTCGCCGCTCATCCATCTTTGTATTCATCTCACCCGTGATCCATGGTTTCCTAGTCCTTTTCGCGTTAACGGTTCCAATAGTGTCTTTTGCGGCTTTAGACAACCCTTTCTTGATCATTTCCCATTTTTCTTTGATAGTACTAAGCCCTTTACCATCCTCCGTAATTTCCTTTACAGCCTGCTGGTACTCCTTCCTTTTCAAACCATTTAATGCTTCTAAGTTCCATTTTCTAACCCGCCACCCCTGCCTTATCTTTTTGAAACGGACGCTACATTTCATAACTACTAAATTGTGGTCAGAGTCCGCATCCGCTCCTGGGAAGCTGTGAAAATTTATCACACTGTTCCTAAACCTGTGTCTAACCTGAATATAATGTAGCTGATACCTTTCTGAGTCACCTCGCATTTTCCATGTATACCTGCGTCTTTTGTGGTGTCTAAATCAAGTCTTGGCGATGACTAACCCCTTCTCCTGCAGAACTCAACCGCTTTCTCCCCGCGGTCATTCCTCGTGCCTAAACCGTAGTTCCCGACCTCGTCACCATCTCTTCCTTCGCCTACCGTCGCATTCCAATCCCCCATCATTATGAAATGTGTCCCTGCAGGAACACACGCCATTATGTCCTCTAACTGATCGTATATCCTATCGACCTCTCCTACCTTATGGTTTGCTCGGTGGCATGTATACCTGAATAATAATCAAGTTCGTCGGTTTTGATTTTATCTCTACTAGTAGTATTCCATCCGTTACCTGCTCTATGTTGACTACGCTTCTTCCTACCTCTTCATTTAATACTATGGCAACCCCTCGTTGGCTCTGGTCCCCGCCGCTGTATATTATTCCATACTGATCACTCCAGTAATCCCCGCTATCTTTCTATCTCACCTCGCATATACCTAAAATGTGTATATTTCCCCTTCCCATCTCTCGCTTAACGTTTTCCAATTACCCTGTCCTAATTATTGTCCTAACATTCCACGTTCCTATTCTAACTAATTTGGTCTTCTTCTCCTGCGTCTTCTTTCCTGCTGCTGCTGGTTTTCCCTTGCAAGGGTTTCGTGGGATGACGACCGCTGAAGCCTTGCCTCCCTCGCTTCTGGACACGACACACGGCCGATTGGGTCGAGCCCTGTAGTTGCCAGGACTCAAAATCTCTGTATTTTCCATCATTTAAATCTTGGGAATGATAATTGAGGTGGTTTCCCGTTGCTTTCCTCAATAGTGTTTTTAACGTGACACCATCACTTACTGGTCGCCCCACTGGGGTCAGACGCCATTGCAGCCGCCTCACTGAGGAACAGTCGCTGCGTGGACTACCTTTCGCCTGGCTCCTAACCTTCGACGTATCTGGCATGGGTGACCCTACCAGGAGCAATTATTATAACTCCCGACAGCACAGCTCTAGGGGTCATTGGAACGCGCTAGCCCTTCCACCAAGCCGAGGTTGTAGTCCATGGGAGGTATATATTTATACACACACACACACTTATGTAGGGCAATCTTCACCACCGCTATTTTTAGTCATGTTTTGCTACAATCAAGTAAGTTATGAGTACATAAAATTATTCCTAATTAATACTAAACCTTTTTGCACATAAATCCTCCGAAACTCGTAAAAAATACTGCGTATTTCGTATTGCTACCTTAATCTTTAAAGCATCGTGTATATAGAGTATTTGATTAATATATATTGAATTATCACGTCAACAGTTTTTAGATATAACAGTTCAGATGTGTGCGGAATTTGATTTCGTGGCTCCGTGGTCGCTCTTTCGACACCGTCCAACCAAGCGGCCCTCTCCGAATGGGTGCGGGGTGACTGTTAAGGAACAGTTAATTCATGGGAAGGAGGGAGCGCAGTTTTCAGTGTAGGATCAAGGGTAGTTATTGCGTCGCGGCAGTCTGGCGGACATGTAATGGGGTCGTCGTTGGGATGCTGGAAGGCACAGTAGCGGGCGGGTCCATGCCCCCCTCCCCTTCTCCCCCTCCCCTCTCGCGAGGAGGGCGAGTTAGAGAGGGGAGGGGGATTAATAAATTATTTCGTGCAGCGTTGAGGCTCTCTCTCTCTCTTTCTCCCCCCCCCATCCCCCCTTCCCCTCCGGCGCCACCCGTTAGTCGTTTGTTTGTTCGCCCGCCCCGCTCTCCTTCGCTAATTTTCGCCGCTGGACGGACGGGCGCGGACTCGGGATGTCGCTAATTTGTCACTCGCGGGATGCCACCTTCCCCGGAACATTGCGGGTGAGGGAGGGGGGTAGGCGCGGGGGCGGGAGAGGAGGATCGAGAGTGTACTGGAGTTGGGTGGGCGAGCGGTGGCGAGAGATTACTATCGCGCGGGATTACCGCGGCCATCGTGAATAATTATGACCCCTCCACCTACGCACACCGCCTCCTCCGCCCCCCAACCCCCCGCGAACCTCCCCCTCTGACCCCCCCATCCGCGGTGGTAATTCCGAACCTTCCCGGATCATCCTAATGAGTGAACATTGGTGCCCACATCAGCCCAAATACTTTTAAAATCGGATTTGACTTCATTAGAAATTACTGTAAATGCTTTTGTGAATTTTGGTGATTTTCAAGAACTTGGACAACGCGTATTTCATAATGAATAGTAAGAAACATAAAAGTTTTAGGTTTAACACTGTGGAACTCCTTCATTATGAAGGTAAAAATAAACTTAAAGACTTCCACGATAAAGAATAACACTTATTCAAAATTAATTGTGGAAGTGTTAAGTTTCTTCTTACCCTCATAATGAATAATAATGTTGTTCATTGGTTGTGATGAAATGGGGAATACATGTGTCGCCCGTGTGTGAAATTCGCCGTAGTGAAATCAGCTCGCTCGGATTCGGAGGGTCTTACTCGGCTGACATTCAGGTGCGTTTATCGATCACACAATCTCCCTGAGTAAGAATGTTCGTGGCGTATTCCCTGAGAAAAGGATAAGTATGCTTGCAGTGTCCTTAACGTGGCGTGGGAATCCGGTGGGTCGGGAGTGGATTGGCCGGAGGATTCCGTGGCTCAGACGCCGGGCGGGGGGGTGTCTTTTTGGACGACCCCGCGTCATTTCGAAGCCGTGAAAAGTTATGACCACGAGGACTAAGTGGGAAACCACAGGTGGCGAGCACACCCCAATCCTGTTGCACTGTCAGTTTACGTACTTAGGGTTGTTTTGCGGCGAGCTCCTCAAATATCTGAGTCATTTCTCATATCTTGCTGTAGTTTTAAAGGCGGTTCACGGTGTAAGAGCTTCAAACTTATTAAGACTAAGATCTGTTTCAAATAAATTAACTTCGTTCCTTGGGACTATTATGTTAGGCAACGGTTTAACGTTTTTCTTCTCGTATTTCGAACAATAAGAATAGTTTCTTTCTTAATGTTTTGCTTTGAAACTTGAGGTTGACCCGTGAAGTGGTGTTACAATCGGAAATATTGAAATGAATTTCGAGGATTTATTGAATGCTTCTCTCGTCTGTTGCCATTTCTGGTGAATCGTTTCCACTGGTCACGAGGGTATTTCAATTTTCGTCGCTCCTGGGGCTTAATTACGAGGGAAGCACGTGATTGGAGGGCCTAAGAATACGTCCTCGCCCGTGGTTGGGCAACTTTACGACTCGGACGATGGGCATGGGTCAGCATCCTCGTTACGTTAAGGTACATAATGCAAATATGTGAGAGTACCCGGTCCCGCGCATGCGCTCATTTCTTAATTAAGATGCTTTTCTTTAGTTCGCACTTAAGCCATGCTCTTCCATCCGGTTCGACCTGGCCTTAAGTGGTGGTCGAAGTTGTAATATTCAAGACCGATTGGTTACTATTTCGCATGAAGCGCACACTTACCGAATAATAAATAAAATATTGGAGGGAACCCCAACAATGGCGTTATTCGTTGCACCTCGCGGTGCTGGACAAGTGTGTGCGTTGATGTGTTTATGCCCAAGGCCGCGATGCAATGGCGTGCTTGTGCGGTTACATTCCTCACATACATATTGGTGAAATGGAAG
>NW_027286331.1:0-30044 GCF_022747635.1 Hetaerina americana
GAAATTTGGGTTCTTTTAGTAATATTAACACTAGCGCTGAAGCATCTTTTATGCTCATTTCTTGTCTTTCAGGATTGATTCTGGGTTTTATTTTGTTTATTTGATGAAAATGAACAACAATACACACCATGGAAACATTTTTGTTTGATTTGTGTCGAGTGAGATTTTCACCTAGAACCCAAAGGGGGGGGTATTGGCACTTTTCATGGAAAAATGTGAAAAATTAAAATTTCTAAAAATGAAATAAATGCCTTCTATACACCTCAAACATTCACTCTAAAACAGAAGATTGTTGTTTTTCGCAATATTTTTAGAAATTTGGGCTCTTTTAGTAACATTAACACTAGCGCTGAAGCATCTTTTATGCTCATTTCTTGTCTTTCAGGATTTATTCTGGGTTTTATTTTGTTTATTTGATGAAAATGAACACCAATACACAGCATGAAAACATTTTTGTTTGATTTGTGTCGATTGAGATTTTCACCTAGAACCCAAAGGCACTTTTCATGGAAAAATGTGAAAAATTAAAATTTCTAAAAATGAAATAAATGCCTTCTATACACCCCAAACATCACTCTAAAACAGAAGATTGTTGTTTTTCGCAATATTTTTAGAAATTTGGGTTCTTTTAGTAACATTAACACTAGCGCTGAAGCATCTTTTATGCTCATTTCTTGTCTTTCAGGATTTATTCTGGGTTTTATTTTGTTTATTTGATGAAAATGAACAACAATACACACCATGGAAACATTTTTGTTTGATTTGTGTCGAGTGAGATTTTCACCTAGAACCCAAAGGGGGGGGTATTGGCACTTTTCATGGAAAAATGTGAAAAATTAAAATTTCTAAAAATGAAATAAATGCCTTCTATACACCTCAAACATTCACTCTAAAACAGAAGATTGTTGTTTTTCGCAATATTTTTAGAAATTTGGGTTCTTTTAGTAACATTAACACTAGCGCTGAGGCATCTTTTATGCTCATTTCTTGTCTTTCAGGATTTATTCTGGGTTTTATTTTGTTTATTTGATGAAAATGAACAACAATACACACCATGGAAACATTTTTGTTTGATTTGTGTCGAGTGAGATTTTCACCTAGAACCCAAAGGGGGGGGTATTGGCACTTTTCATGGAAAAATGTGAAAAATTAAAATTTCTAAAAATGAAATAAATGCCTTCTATACACCTCAAACATTCACTCTAAAACAGAAGATTGTTGTTTTTCGCAATATTTTTAGAAATTTGGGTTCTTTTAGTAACATTAACACTAGCGCTGAAGCATCTTTTATGCTCATTTCTTGTCTTTCAGGATTTATTCTGGGTTTTATTTTGTTTATTTGATTAAAATGAACAACAATACACACCATGGAAACATTTTTGTTTGATTTGTGTCGAGTGAGATTTTAACGTAGAACCCAAAGGGGGGGGGTATTGGCACTTTTCATGGAAAAATGTGAAAAATTAAAATTTCTAAAAATGAAATAAATGCCTTCTATACACCCCAAACATTCACTCTAAAACAGAAGATTGTTGTTTTTCGCAATATTTTTAGAAATTGGGGTTCTTTTAGTAACATTAACAATAGCGCTGAGGCATCTTTTATGCTCATTTCTTGTCTTTCAGTATTTATTCTGGGTTTTATTTTGTTTATTTGATGAAAATGAACAACAATACACACCATGGAAACATTTTTGTTTGATTTGTGTCGAGTGAGATTTTCACCTAGAACCCAAAGGGGGGGGTATTGGCACTTTTCATGGAAAAATGTGAAAAATTAAAATTTCTAAAAATGAAATTAATGCCTTCTATACACCTAAACATTCACTCTAAAACAGAAGATTGTTGTTTTTCGCAATATTTTTAGAAATTTGGGTTCTTTTAGTAACATTAACACTAGCGCTGAAGCATCTTTTATGCTCATTTCTTGTCTTTCAGGATTTATTCTGGGTTTTATTTTGTTTATTTGATGAAAATGAACAACAATACACACCATGGAAACATTTTTGTTTGATTTGTGTCGAGTGAGATTTTCACCTAGAACCCAAAGGGGGGGGTATTGGCACTTTTCATGGAAAAATGTGAAAAATTAAAATTTCTAAAAATGAAATAAATGCCTTCTATACACCTAAACATTCACTCTAAAACAGAAGATTGTTGTTTTTCGCAATATTTTTAGAAATTTGGGTTCTTTTAGTAACATTAACTCTAGCGCTGAAGCATCTTTTATGCTCATTTCTTGTCTTTCAGGATTTATTCTGGGTTTTATTTTGTTTATTTGATGAAAATGAACAACAATACACACCATGGAAACATTTTTGTTTGATTTGTGGCGAGTGAGATTTTTACCTAGAACCCAAAGGGGGGGGTATTGGCACTTTTCATGGAAAAATGTGAAAAATTAAAATTTCTAAAAATGAAATAAATGCCTTCTATACACCCCAAACATTCACTCTAAAACAGAAGATTGTTGTTTTTTCGCAATATTTTTAGAAATTTGGCCTCTTTTAGTAACATTAACACTAGCGCTGAAGCATCTTTTATGCTCATTTCTTGTCTTTCAGGATTTATTCTGGGTTTTATTTTGTTTATTTGATGAAAATGAACAACAATACACACCATGGAAACATTTTTGTTTGATTTGGGTCGAGTGAGATTTTCACCTAGAACCCAAAGGGGGGGGTATTGGCACTTTTCATGGAAAAATGTGAAAAATTAAAATTTCTAAAAATGAAATAAATGCCTTCTATACACCCCAGACATTCACTCTAAAACAGAAGATTGTTGTTATTCGCAATATTTTTAGAAATTTGGGTTCTTTTAGTAACATTAACACTAGCGCTGAAGCATCTTTTATGCTCATTTCTTGTCTTTCAGGATTTATTCTGGGTTTTATTTTGTTTATTTGATGAAAATGAACAACAATACACACCATGGAAACATTTTTGTTTGATTTGTGTCGAGTGAGATTTTCACCTAGAACCCAAAGGGGGGGGTATTGGCACTTTTCATGGAAAAATGTGAAAAATTAAAATTTCTAAAAATGTAATAAATGCCTTCTATACACCTCAAACATTCACTCTAAAACAGAAGATTGTTGTTTTTTCGCAATATTTTTAGAAATTTGGCCTCTTTTAGTAACATTAACACTAGCGCTGAAGCATCTTTTATGCTCATTTCTTGTCTTTCAGGATTTATTCTGGGTTTTATTTTGTTTATTTGATGAAAATGAACAACAATACACACCATGGAAACATTTTTGTTTGATTTGGGTCGAGTGAGATTTTCACCTAGAACCCAAAGGGGGGGGTATTGGCACTTTTCATGGAAAAATGTGAAAAATTAAAATTTCTAAAAATGAAATAAATGCCTTCTATATACCTAAACATTCACTCTAAAACAGAAGATTGTTGTTTTTCGCAATATTTTTAGAAATTTGGGTTCTTTTAGTAACATTAACACTAGCGCTGAAGCATCTTTTATGCTCATTTCTTGTCTTTCAGGATTTATTCTGGGTTTTATTTTGTTTATTTGATGAAAATGAACAAAAATACACACCATGGAAACATTTTTGTTTGATTTGGGTCGAGTGAGATTTTCACCTAGAACCCAAAGGGGGGGGTATTGGCACTTTTCATGGAAAAATGTGAAAAATTAAAATTTCTAAAAATGAAATAAATGCCTTCTATACACCTAAACATTCACTCTAAAACAGAAGATTGTTGTTTTTCGCAATATTTTTAGAAATTTGGGTTCTTTTAGTAACATTAACACTAGCGCTGAAGCATCTTTTATGCTCATTTCTTGTCTTTCAGGATTTATTCTGGGTTTTATTTTGTTTATTTGATGAAAATGAACAACAATACACACCATGGAAACATTTTTGTTTGATTTGTGTCGAGTGAGATTTTCACCTAGAACCCAAAGGGGGGGGTATTGGCACTTTTCATGGAAAAATGTGAAAAATTAAAATTTCTAAAAATGAAATAAATGCCTTCTATACACCTCAAACATTCACTCTAAAACAGAAGATTGTTGTTTTTCGCAATATTTTTAGAAATTTGGGTTCTTTTAGTAACATTAACACTAGCGCTGAGGTATCTTTTATGCTCATTTCTTGTCTTTCAGGATTTATTCTGGGTTTTATTTTGTTTATTTGATGAAAATGAACAACAATACACACCATGGAAACATTTTTGTTTGATTTGTGTCGAGTGAGATTTTCACCTAGAACCCAAAGGGGGGGGTATTGGCACTTTTCATGGAAAAATGTGAAAAATTAAAATTTCTAAAAATGAAATAAATGCCTTCTATACACCTCAAACATTCACTCTAAAACAGAAGATTGTTGTTTTTCGCCATATTTTTAGAAATTTGGGCTCTTTTAGTAACATTAACACTAGCGCTGAAGCATCTTTTATGCTCATTTCTTGTCTTTCAGGATTTATTCTGGGTTTTATTTTGTTTATTTGATGAAAATGAACATCAATACACACCATGGAAACATTTTTGTTTGATTTGTGTGAAGTGAGATTTTCACCTATAACCCAAAGGGGGGGGAATTGGCACTTTTCATGGAAAAATGTGAAAAATAAAAATTTCTAAAAATGAAATAAATGCCTTCTATACACCTCAAACAGTCACTCTAAAACAGAAGATTGTTGTTTTTCGCAATATTTTTAGAAATTTGGGTTCTTTTAGTAACATTAACACTAGCGCAGAGGCATCTTTTATGATCATTTCTTGTCTTTCAGGATTTATTCTGGGTTTTATTTTGTTTATTTGATGAAAATGAACAACAATACACACCATGGAAACATTTTTGTTTGATTTGTGTCGAGTGAGATTTTCACCTAGAACCCAAAGGGGGGGGTATTGGCACTTTTCATGGAAAAATGTGAAAAATTAAAATTTCTAAAAATGAAATAAATGCCTTCTATACACCTAAACATTCACTCTAAAACAGAAGATTGTTGTTTTTCGCAATATTTTTAGAAATTTGGGTTCTTTTAGTAACATTAACACTAGCGCTGAAGCATCTTTTATGCTCATTTCTTGTCTTTCAGGATTTATTCTGGGTTTTATTTTGTTTATTTGATGAAAATGAACAACAATACACCCCATGGAATCATTTTTGTTTGATTTGTGTCGAGTGAGATTTTCACCTAGAACCCAAAGGGGGGGGTATTGGCACTTTTCATGGAAAAATGTGAAAAATTAAAATTTCTAAAAATGAAATAAATGCCTTCTATACACCTCAAACATTCGCTCTAAAACAGAAGATTGTTGTTTTTCGCAATATTTTTAGAAATTTGGGTTCTTTTAGTAACATTAACACTAGCGCTGAGGCATCTTTTATGCTCATTTCTTGTCTTTCAGGATTTATTCTGGGTTTTATTTTGTTTTTTTGATGAAAATGAACAACAATACACACCATGGAAACATTTTTGTTTGATTTGTGTCGAGTGAGATTTTCACCTAGAACCCAAAGGGGGGGTATTGGCACTTTTCATGGAAAAATGTGAAAATTTAAAATTTCTAAAAATGAAATAAATGCCTTCTATACACCCCAAACATTCACTCTAAAACAGAAGATTGTTGTTTTTCGCAATATTTTTAGAAATTTGGGCTCTTTTAGTAACATTAACACTAGCGCTGAAGCATCTTTTATTCTCATTTCTTGTCTTTCAGGATTTATTCTGGGTTTTATTTTGTTTATTTGATGAAAATGAACAACAATACACACCATGGAAACATTTTTGTTTGATTTGTGTCGAGTGAGATTTTCACCTAGAACCCAAAGGGGGGGGTATTGGCACTTTTCATGGAAAAATGTGAAAAATTAAAATTTCTAAAAATGAAATAAATGCCTTCTATACACCTCAAACATTCACTCTAAAACAGAAGATTGTTGTTTTTCGCAATATTTTTAGAAATTTGGGTTCTTTTAGTAACATTAACACTAGCGCAGAGGCATCTTTTATGCTCATTTCTTGTCTTTCAGGATTTATTCTGGGTTTTATTTTGTTTATTTGATGAAAATGAACAACAATACACACCATGGAAACATTTTTGTTTGATTTGTGTCGAGTGAGATTTTCACCTAGAACCCAAAGGGGGGGGTATTGGCACTTTTCATGGAAAAATGTGAAAAATTAAAATTTCTAAAAATGAAATAAATGCCTTCTATACACCTAAACATTCACTCTAAAACAGAAGATTGTTGTTTTTCGCAATATTTTTAGAAATTTGGGTTCTTTTAGTAACATTAACACTAGCGCTGAAGCATCTTTTATGCTCATTTCTTGTCTTTCAGGATTTATTCTGGGTTTTATTTTGTTTATTTGATGAAAATGAACAACAATACACCCCATGGAAACATTTTTGTTTGATTTGTGTCGAGTGAGATTTTCACCTAGAACCCAAAGGGGGGGGTATTGGCACTTTTCATGGAAAAATGTGAAAAATTAAAATTTCTAAAAATGAAATAAATGCCTTCTATACACCTCAAACATTCGCTCTAAAACAGAAGATTGTTGTTTTTCGCAATATTTTTAGAAATTTGGGTTCTTTTAGTAACATTAACACTAGCGCTAAGGCATCTTTTATGCTCATTTCTTGTCTTTCAGGATTTATTCTGGGTTTTATTTTGTTTTTTTGATGAAAATGAACAACAATACACACCATGGAAACATTTTTGTTTGATTTGTGTCGAGTGAGATTTTCACCTAGAACCCAAAGGGGGGGTATTGGCACTTTTCATGGAAAAATGTGAAAATTTAAAATTTCTAAAAATGAAATAAATGCCTTCTATACACCCCAAACATTCACTCTAAAACAGAAGATTGTTGTTTTTCGCAATATTTTTAGAAATTTGGGCTCTTTTAGTAACATTAACACTAGCGCTGAAGCATCTTTTATTCTCATTTCTTGTCTTTCAGGATTTATTCTGGGTTTTATTTTGTTTATTTGATGAAAATGAACAACAATACACACCATGGAAACATTTTTGTTTGATTTGTGTCGAGTGAGATTTTCACCTAGAACCCAAAGGGGGGGGTATTGGCACTTTTCATGGAAAAATGTGAAAAATTAAAATTTCTAAAAATGAAATAAATGCCTTCTATACACCTCAAACATTCACTCTAAAACAGAAGATTGTTGTTTTTCGCAATATTTTTAGAAATTTGGGTTCTTTTAGTAACATTAACACTAGCGCAGAGGCATCTTTTATGCTCATTTCTTGTCTTTCAGGATTTATTCTGGGTTTTATTTTGTTTATTTGATGAAAATGAACAACAATACACACCATGGAAACATTTTTGTTTGATTTGTGTCGAGTGAGATTTTCACCTAGAACCCAAAGGGGGGGGTATTGGCACTTTTCATGGAAAAATGTGAAAAATTAAAATTTCTAAAAATGAAATAAATGCCTTCTATACACCTAAACATTCACTCTAAAACAGAAGATTGTTGTTTTTCGCAATATTTTTAGAAATTTGGGTTCTTTTAGTAACATTAACACTAGCGCTGAAGCATCTTTTATGCTCATTTCTTGTCTTTCAGGATTTATTCTGGGTTTTATTTTGTTTATTTGATGAAAATGAACAACAATACACCCCATGGAAACATTTTTGTTTGATTTGTGTCGAGTGAGATTTTCACCTAGAACCCAAAGGGGGGGGTATTGGCACTTTTCATGGAAAAATGTGAAAAATTAAAATTTCTAAAAATGAAATAAATGCCTTCTATACACCTCAAACATTCGCTCTAAAACAGAAGATTGTTGTTTTTCGCAATATTTTTAGAAATTTGGGTTCTTTTAGTAACATTAACACTAGCGCTGAGGCATCTTTTATGCTCATTTCTTGTCTTTCAGGATTTATTCTGGGTTTTATTTTGTTTTTTTGATGAAAATGAACAACAATACACACCATGGAAACATTTTTGTTTGATTTGTGTCGAGTGAGATTTTCACCTAGAACCCAAAGGGGGGGTATTGGCACTTTTCATGGAAAAATGTGAAAATTTAAAATTTCTAAAAATGAAATAAATGCCTTCTATACACCCCAAACATTCACTCTAAAACAGAAGATTGTTGTTTTTCGCAATATTTTTAGAAATTTGGGCTCTTTTAGTAACATTAACACTAGCGCTGAAGCATCTTTTATTCTCATTTCTTGTCTTTCAGGATTTATTCTGGGTTTTATTTTGTTTATTTGATGAAAATGAACAACAATACACACCATGGAAACATTTTTGTTTGATTTGTGTCGAGTGAGATTTTCACCTAGAACCCAAAGGGGGGGGTATTGGCACTTTTCATGGAAAAATGTGAAAAATTAAAATTTCTAAAAATGAAATAAATGCCTTCTATACACCTCAAACATTCACTCTAAAACAGAAGATTGTTGTTTTTCGCAATATTTTTAGAAATTTGGGTTCTTTTAGTAACATTAACACTAGCGCAGAGGCATCTTTTATGCTCATTTCTTGTCTTTCAGGATTTATTCTGGGTTTTATTTTGTTTATTTGATGAAAATGAACAACAATACACACCATGGAAACATTTTTGTTTGATTTGTGTCGAGTGAGATTTTCACCTAGAACCCAAAGGGGGGGGTATTGGCACTTTTCATGGAAAAATGTGAAAAATTAAAATTTCTAAAAATGAAATAAATGCCTTCTATACACCTAAACATTCACTCTAAAACAGAAGATTGTTGTTTTTCGCAATATTTTTAGAAATTTGGGTTCTTTTAGTAACATTAACACTAGCGCTGAAGCATCTTTTATGCTCATTTCTTGTCTTTCAGGATTTATTCTGGGTTTTATTTTGTTTATTTGATGAAAATGAACAACAATACACCCCATGGAAACATTTTTGTTTGATTTGTGTCGAGTGAGATTTTCACCTAGAACCCAAAGGGGGGGGTATTGGCACTTTTCATGGAAAAATGTGAAAATTTAAAATTTCTAAAAATGAAATAAATGCCTTCTATACACCCCAAACATTCACTCTAAAACAGAAGATTGTTGTTTTTCGCAATATTTTTAGAAATTTGGGCTCTTTTAGTAACATTAACACTAGCGCTGAAGCATCTTTTATGCTCATTTCTTGTCTTTCAGGATTTATTCTGGGTTTTATTTTGTTTATTTGATGAAAATGAACAACAATACACACCATGGAAACATTTTTGTTTGTTTTGTGTCGAGTGAGATTTTCACCTAGAACCCAAAGGGGTGGTATTGGCACTTTTCATGGAAAAATGTGAAAAATTAAAATTTCTAAAAATGAAATAAATGCCTTCTATACACCTCAAACATTCACTCTAAAACAGAAGATTGTTGTTTTTCGCAATATTTTTAGAAATTTGGGTTCTTTTAGTAACATTAACACTAGCGCTGAGGCATCTTTTATGCTCATTTCTTGTCTTTCAGGATTTATTCTGGGTTTTATTTTGTTTATTTGATGAAAATGAACAACAATACACACCATGGAAACATTTTTGTTTGATTTGTGTCGAGTGAGATTTTCACCTAGAACCCAAAGGGGGGGGTATTGGCACTTTTCATGGAAAAATGTGAAAATTTAAAATTTCTAAAAATGAAATAAATGCCTTCTATACACCCCAAACATTCACTCTAAAACAGAAGATTGTTGTTTTTCGCAATATTTTTAGAAATTTGGGTTCTTTTAGTAACATTAACACTAGCGCTGAAGCATCTTTTATGCTCATTTCTTGTCTTTCAGGATTTATTCTGGGTTTTATTTTGTTTATTTGATGAAAATGAACAACAATACACACCATGGAAACATTTTTGTTTGATTTGTGTCGAGTGAGATTTTCACCTAGAACCCAAAGGGGGGGGTATTGGCACTTTTCATGGAAAAATGTGAAAAATTAAAATTTCTAAAAATGAAATTAATGCCTTCTATACACCTAAACATTCACTCTAAAACAGAAGATTGTTGTTTTTCGCAATATTTTTAGAAATTTGGGTTCTTTTAGTAACATTAACACTAGCGCTGAAGCATCTTTTATGCTCATTTCTTGTCTTTCAGGATTTATTCTGGGTTTTATTTTGTTTATTTGATGAAAATGAACAACAATACACACCATGGAAACATTTTTGTTTGATTTGTGTCGAGTGAGATTTTCACCTAGAACCGAAAGGGGGGGGTATTGGCACTTTTCATGGAAAAATGTGAAAAATTAAAATTTCTAAAAATGAAATAAATGCCTTCTATACACCTAAACATTCACTCTAAAACAGAAGATTGTTGTTTTTCGCAATATTTTTAGAAATTTGGGTTCTTTTAGTAACATTAACTCTAGCGCTGAAGCATCTTTTATGCTCATTTCTTGTCTTTCAGGATTTATTCTGGGTTTTATTTTGTTTATTTGATGAAAATGAACAACAATACACACCATGGAAACATTTTTGTTTGATTTGTGTCGAGTGAGATTTTCACCTAGAACCCAAAGGGGGGGGTATTGGCACTTTTCATGGAAAAATGTGAAAATTTAAAATTTCTAAAAATGAAATAAATGCCTTCTATACACCCCAAACATTCAATCTAAAACAGAAGATTGTTGTTTTTCGCAATATTTTTTGAAATTTGGGCTCTTTTAGTAACATTAACACTAGCGCTGAAGCATCTTTTATGCTCATTTCTTGTCTTTCAGGATTTCTTCTGGGTTTTATTTTGTTTATTTGATGAAAATGAACAACAATACACACCATGGAAACATTTTTGTTTGATTTGTGGCGAGTGAGATTTTCACCTAGAACCCAAAGGGGGGGGTATTGGCACTTTTCATGGAAAAATGTGAAAAATTAAAATTTCTAAAAATGAAATATTTGCCTTCTATACACCCCAAACATTCACTCTAAAACAGAAGATTGTTGTTTTTCGCAATATTTTTAGAAATTTGGGTTCTTTTAGTAACATTAACTCTAGCGCTGAAGCATCTTTTATGCTCATTTCTTGTCTTTCAGGATTTATTCTGGGTTTTATTTTGTTTATTTGATGAAAATGAACAACAATACACACCATGGAAACATTTTTGTTTGATTTGTGTCGAGTGAGATTTTCACCTAGTACCCAAAGGGGGGGTATTGGCACTTTTCATGGAAAAATGTGAAAAATTAAAATTTCTAAAAATGAAATAAATGCCTTCTATACACCTAAACATTCACTCTAAAACAGAAGATTGTCGTTTTTCGCAATATTTTTAGAAATTTGGGTTCTTTTAGGAACATTAACACTAGCGCTGAAGCATCTTTTATGCTCATTTCTTGTCTTTCAGGATTTATTCTGGGTTTTATTTTGTTTATTTGATGAAAATGAACAACAATACACACCATGGAAACATTTTTGTTTGATTTGTGTTGAGTGAGATTTTCACCTAGAACCCAAAGGGGGGGGTATTGGCACTTTTCATGGAAAAATGTGAAAAATTAAAATTTCTAAAAATGAAATAAATGCCTTCTATACACCTCAAACATTCACTCTAAAACAGAAGATTGTTGTTTTTTGCAATATTTTTAGAAATTTGGGTTCTTTTAGTAACATTAACACTAGCGCTGAGGCATCTTTATGCTCATTTCTTAACTTTCAGGATTTATTCTGGGTTTTATTTTGTTTATTTGATGAAAATGAACAACAATACACACCATGGAAACATTTTTGTTTGATTTGTGTCGAGTGAGATTTTCACCTAGAACCCAAAGGGGGGGGTATTGGCACTTTTCATGGAAAAATGTGAAAAATTAAAATTTCTAAAAATGAAATAAATGCCTTCTATACACCTCAAACATTCACTCTAAAAAAGAAGATTGTTGTTTTTCGCAATATTTTTAGAAATTTGGGCTCTTTTAGTAACATTAACACTAGCGCTGAAGCATCTTTTATGCTCATTTCTTGTCTTTCCGGATTTATTCTGGGTTTTATTTTGTTTATTTGATGAAAATGAACAACAATACACACCATGGAAACATTTTTGTTTGATTTGTGTGGAGTGAGATTTTCACCTATAACCCAAAGGGGGGGGAATTGGCACTTTTCATGGAAAAATGTGAAAAATTAAAATTTCTAAAAATGAAATAAATGCCTTCTATACACCTCAAACAGTCACTCTAAAACAGAAGATTGTTGTTTTTCGCAATATTTTTAGAAATTTGGGTTCTTTTAGTAACATTAACACTAGCGCTGAGGCATCTTTTATGCTCATTTCTTGTCTTTCAGGATTTATTCTGGGTTTTATTTTGTTTATTTGATGAAAATGAACAACAATACACACCATGGAAACATTTTTGTTTGATTTGTGTCGAGTGAGATTTTCACCTAGAACCCAAAGGGGGGGGTATTGGCACTTTTCATGGAAAAATGTGAAAAATTAAAATTTCTAAAAATGAAATAAATGCCTTCTATACACCTAAACATTCACTCTAAAACAGAAGATTGTTGTTTTTCGCAATATTTTTAGAAATTTGGGTTCTTTTAGTAACATTAACACTAGCGCTGAAGCATCTTTTATGCTCATTTCTTGTCTTTCAGGATTTATTCTGGGTTTTATTTTGTTTATTTGATGAAAATGAACAACAATACACCCCATGGAAACATTTTTGTTTGATTTGTGTCGAGTGAGATTTTAACCTAGAACACGAAGGGGGGGGTATTGGCACTTTTCATGGAAAAATGTGAAAAATTAAAATTTCTAAAAATGAAATAAATGCCTTCTATACACCCCAAACATTCACTCTAAAACAGAAGATTGTTGTTTTTCGCAATATTTTTAGAAATTTGGGTTCTTTTAGTAACATTAACACTAGCGCTGAAGCATCTTTTATGCTCATTTCTTGACTTTCAGGATTTATTCGGGGTTTTATTTTATTTATTTGATGAAAATGAACAACAATACACACCATGGAAACATTTTTGTTTGAATTGTGTCGAGTGAGATTTTAACCTAGAACACAAAGGGGGGGGTATTGGCACTTTTCATGGAAAAATGTGAAAAATTAAAATTTCTAAAAATGAAATATTTGCCTTCTATACACCCCAAACATTCACTCTAAAACAGAAGATTGTTGTTTTTCGCAATATTTTTAGAAATTTGGGTTCTTTTAGTAACATTAACTCTAGCGCTGAAGCATCTTTTATGCTCATTTCTTGTCTTTCAGGATTTATTCTGGGTTTTATTTTGTTTATTTGATGAAAATGAACAACAATACACACCATGGAAACATTTTTGTTTGATTTGTGTCGAGTGAGATTTTCACCTAGTACCCAAAGGGGGGGTATTGGCACTTTTCATGGAAAAATGTGAAAAATTAAAATTTCTAAAAATGAAATAAATGCCTTCTATACACCCCAAACATTCACTCTAAAACAGAAGATTGTTGTTTTTCGCAATATTTTTAGAAATTTGGGTTCTTTCAGTAACATTAACACTAGCGCTGAAGCATCTTTTATGCTCATTTCTTGTCTTTCAGGATTTATTCTGGGTTTTATTTTGTTTATTTGATGAAAATGAACAACAATACACACCATGGAAACATTTTTGTTTGATTTGTGTCGAGTGAGATTTTCACCTAGAACCCAAAGGGGGGGGTATTGGCACTTTTCATGGAAAAATGTGAAAAATTAAAATTTATAAAAATGAAATAAATGCCTTCTATACACCTCAAACATTCACTCTAAAACAGAAGATTGTTGTTTTTTGCAATATTTTTAGAAATTTGGGCTCTTTTAGTAACATTAACACTATCGCTGAAGCATCTTTTATGCTCATTTCTTGTCTTTCAGGATTTATTCTGGGTTTTATTTTGTTTATTTGATGAAAATGAACAACAATACACACCATGGAAACATTTTTGTTTGATTTGGGTCGAGTGAGATTTTCACCTAGAACCCAAAGGGGGGGGTATTGGCACTTTTCATGGAAAAATGTGAAAAATTAAAATTTCTAAAAATGAAATAAATGCCTTCTATACACCTCAAACATTCACTCTAAAACAGAAGATTGTTGTTTTTCGCAATATTTTTAGAAATTTGGGTTCTTTTAGTAACATTAACACTAGCGCTGAGGCATCTTTTATGCTCATTTCTTGTCTTTCAGGATTTATTCTGGGTTTTATTTTGTTTATTTGATGAAAATGAACAACAATACACACCATGGAAACATTTTTGTTTGATTTGTGTCGAGTGAGATTTTCACCTAGAACCCAAAGGGGGGGGTATTGGCACTTTTCATGGAAAAATGTGAAAATTTAAAATTTCTAAAAATGAAATAAATGCCTTCTATACACCCCAAACATTCACTCTAAAACAGAAGATTGTTGTTTTTCGCAATATTTTTAGAAATTTGGGTTCTTTTAGTAACATTAACACTAGCGCTGAAGCATCTTTTATGCTCATTTCTTGTCTTTCAGGATTTATTCTGGGTTTTATTTTGTTTATTTGATGAAAATGAACAACAATACACACCATGGAAACATTTTTGTTTGATTTGTGTCGAGTGAGATTTTCACCTAGAACCCAAAGGGGGGGGTATTGGCACTTTTCATGGAAAAATGTGAAAAATTAAAATTTCTAAAAATGAAATTAATGCCTTCTATACACCTAAACATTCACTCTAAAACAGAAGATTGTTGTTTTTCGCAATATTTTTAGAAATTTGGGTTCTTTTAGTAACATTAACACTAGCGCTGAAGCATCTTTTATGCTCATTTCTTGTCTTTCAGGATTTATTCTGGGTTTTATTTTGTTTATTTGATGAAAATGAACAACAATACACACCATGGAAACATTTTTGTTTGATTTGTGTCGAGTGAGATTTTCACCTAGAACCCAAAGGGGGGGGTATTGGCACTTTTCATGGAAAAATGTGAAAAATTAAAATTTCTAAAAATGAAATAAATGCCTTCTATACACCTAAACATTCACTCTAAAACAGAAGATTGTTGTTTTTCGCAATATTTTTAGAAATTTGGGTTCTTTTAGTAACATTAACTCTAGCGCTGAAGCATCTTTTATGCTCATTTCTTGTCTTTCAGGATTTATTCTGGGTTTTATTTTGTTTATTTGATGAAAATGAACAACAATACACACCATGGAAACATTTTTGTTTGATTTGTGTCGAGTGAGATTTTCACCTAGAACCCAAAGGGGGGGGTATTGGCACTTCATGGAAAAATGTGAAAATTTAAAATTTCTAAAAATGAAATAAATGCCTTCTATACACCCCAAACATTCACTCTAAAACAGAAGATTGTTGTTTTTCGCAATATTTTTAGAAATTTGGGCTCTTTTAGTAACATTAACACTAGCGCTGAAGCATCTTTTATGCTCATTTCTTGTCTTTCAGGATTTATTCTGGGTTTTATTTTGTTTATTTGATGAAAATGAACAACAATACACACCATGGAAACATTTTTGTTTGATTTGTGGCGAGTGAGATTTTCACCTAGTACCCAAAGGGGGGGTATTGGCACTTTTCATGGAAAAATGTGAAAAATTAAAATTTCTAAAAATGAAATAAATGCCTTCTATACACCTCAAACATTCACTCTAAAACAGAAGATTGTTGTTTTTTGCAATATTTTTAGAAATTTGGGCTCTTTTAGTAACATTAACACTATCGCTGAAGCATCTTTTATGCTCATTTCTTGTCTTTCAGGATTTATTCTGGGTTTTATTTTGTTTATTTGATGAAAATGAACAACAATACACACCATGGAAACATTTTTGTTTGATTTGTGTCGAGTGAGATTTTCACCTAGAACCCAAAGGGGGGGTATTGGCACTTTTCATGGAAAAATGTGAAAAATTAAAATTTCTAAAAATGAAATAAATGCCTTCTATACACCCCAAACATTCACTCTAAAACAGAAGATTGTTGTTTTTCGCAATATTTTTAGAAATTTGGGTTCTTTCAGTAACATTAACACTAGCGCTGAAGCATCTTTTATGCTCATTTCTTGTCTTTCAGGATTTATTCTGGGTTTTATTTTGTTTATTTGATGAAAATGAACAACAATACACACCATGGAAACATTTTTGTTTGATTTGTGTCGAGTGAGATTTTCACCTAGAACCCAAAGGGGGGGGTATTGGCACTTTTCATGGAAAAATGTGAAAAATTAAAATTTCTAAAAATGAAATAAATGCCTTCTATACACCTCAAACATTCACTCTAAAACAGAAGATTGTTGTTTTTTGCAATATTTTTAGAAATTTGGGCTCTTTTAGTAACATTAACACTATCGCTGAAGCATCTTTTATGCTCATTTCTTGTCTTTCAGGATTTATTCTGGGTTTTATTTTGTTTATTTGATGAAAATGAACAACAATACACACCATGGAAACATTTTTGTTTGATTTGGGTCGAGTGAGATTTTCACCTAGAACCCAAAGGGGGGGGTATTGGCACTTTTCATGGAAAAATGTGAAAAATTAAAATTTCTAAAAATGAAATAAATGCCTTCTATACACCTCAAACATTCACTCTAAAACAGAAGATTGTTGTTTTTCGCAATATTTTTAGAAATTTGGGTTCTTTTAGTAACATTAACACTAGCGCTGAGGCATCTTTTATGCTCATTTCTTGTCTTTCAGGATTTATTCTGGGTTTTATTTTGTTTATTTGATGAAAATGAACAACAATACACACCATGGAAACATTTTTTTTTGATTTGTGTCGAGTGAGATTTTCACCTAGAACCCAAAGGGGGGGTATTGGCACTTTTCATGGAAAAATGTGAAAATTTAAAATTTCTAAAAATGAAATAAATGCCTTCTATACACCCCAAACATTCACTCTAAAACAGAAGATTGTTGTTTTTCGCAATATTTTTAGAAATTTGGGTTCTTTTAGTAACATTAACACTAGCGCTGAAGCATCTTTTATGCTCATTTCTTGTCTTTCAGGATTTATTCTGGGTTTTATTTTGTTTATTTGATGAAAATGAACAACAATACACACCATGGAAACATTTTTGTTTGATTTGTGTCGAGTGAGATTTTCACCTAGAACCCAAAGGGGGGGGTATTGGCACTTTTCATGGAAAAATGTGAAAAATTAAAATTTCTAAAAATGAAATTAATGCCTTCTATACACCTAAACATTCACTCTAAAACAGAAGATTGTTGTTTTTCGCAATATTTTTAGAAATTTGGGTTCTTTTAGTAACATTAACACTAGCGCTGAAGCATCTTTTATGCTCATTTCTTGTCTTTCAGGATTTATTCTGGGTTTTATTTTGTTTATTTGATGAAAATGAACAACAATACACACCATGGAAACATTTTTGTTTGATTTGTGTCGAGTGAGATTTTCACCTAGAACCCAAAGGGGGGGGTATTGGCACTTTTCATGGAAAAATGTGAAAAATTAAAATTTCTAAAAATGAAATAAATGCCTTCTATACACCTAAACATTCACTCTAAAACAGAAGATTGTTGTTTTTCGCAATATTTTTAGAAATTTGGGTTCTTTTAGTAACATTAACTCTAGCGCTGAAGCATCTTTTATGCTCATTTCTTGTCTTTCAGGATTTATTCTGGGTTTTATTTTGTTTATTTGATGAAAATGAACAACAATACACACCATGGAAACATTTTTGTTTGATTTGTGTCGAGTGAGATTTTCACCTAGAACCCAAAGGGGGGGGTATTGGCACTTTTCATGGAAAAATGTGAAAATTTAAAATTTCTAAAAATGAAATAAATGCCTTCTATACACCCCAAACATTCACTCTAAAACAGAAGATTGTTGTTTTTCGCAATATTTTTAGAAATTTGGGCTCTTTTAGTAACATTAACACTAGCGCTGAAGCATCTTTTATGCTCATTTCTTGTCTTTCAGGATTTATTCTGGGTTTTATTTTGTTTATTTGATGAAAATGAACAACAATACACACCATGGAAACATTTTTGTTTGATTTGTGGCGAGTGAGATTTTCACCTAGAACCCAAAGGGGGGGGGTATTGGCACTTTTCATGGAAAAATGTGAAAAATTAAAATTTCTAAAAATGAAATAAATGCCTTCTATACACCCCAAACATTCACTCTAAAACAGAAGATTGTTGTTTTTCGCAATATTTTTAGAAATTTGGGTTCTTTTAGTAACATTAACTCTAGCGCTGAAGCATCTTTTATGCTCATTTCTTGTCTTTCAGGATTTATTCTGGGTTTTATTTTGTTTATTTGATGAAAATGAACAACAATACACACCATGGAAACATTTTTGTTTGATTTGTGTCGAGTGAGATTTTCACCTAGAACCCAAAGGGGGGGGTATTGGCACTTTTCATGGAAAAATGTGAAAATTTAAAATTTCTAAAAATGAAATAAATGCCTTCTATACACCCCAAACATTCACTCTAAAACAGAAGATTGTTGTTTTTCGCAATATTTTTAGAAATTTGGGCTCTTTTAGTAACATTAACACTAGCGCTGAAGCATCTTTTATGCTCATTTCTTGTCTTTCAGGATTTATTCTGGGTTTTATTTTGTTTATTTGATGAAAATGAACAACAATACACACCATGGAAACATTTTTGTTTGATTTGTGTCGAGTGAGATTTTCACCTAGAACCCAAAGGGGGGGTATTGGCACTTTTCATGGAAAAATGTGAAAATTTAAAATTTCTAAAAATGAAATAAATGCCTTCTATACACCCAAAACATTCACTCTAAAACAGAAGATTGTTGTTTTTCGCAATATTTTTAGAAATTTAGGCTCTTTTAGTAACATTAACACTAGCGCTGAAGCATCTTTTATGCTCATTTCTTGTCTTTCAGGATTTATTCTGGGTTTTATTTTGTTTATTTGATGAAAATGAACAACAATACACACCATGGAAACATTTTTGTTTGATTTGTGTCGAGTGAGATTTTCACCTAGAACCCAAAGGGCGGGGTATTGGCACTTTTCATGGAAAAATGTGAAAAATTAAAATTTCTAAAAATGAAATAAATGCCTTCTATACACCTCAAATATTCACTCTAAAACAGAAGATTGTTGTTTTTCGCAATATTTTTAGAAATTTGGGTTCTTTTAGTAACATTAACACTAGCGCTGAGGCATCTTTTATGCTCATTTCTTGTCTTTCAGGATTTATTCTGGGTTTTATTTTGTTAATTTGATGAAAATGAACAACAATACACACCATGGAAACATTTTTGTTTGATTTGTGTCGAGTGAGATTTTCACCTAGAACCCAAAGGGGGGGGTATTGGCACTTTTCATGGAAAAATGTGAAAAATTAAAATTTCTAAAAATGAAATAAATGCCTTCTATACACCTAAACATTCACTCTAAAACAGAAGATTGTTGTTTTTCGCAATATTTTTAGAAATTTGGGTTCTTTTAGTAACATTAACACTAGCGCTGAGGCATCTTTTATGCTCATTTCTTGTCTTTCAGGATTTATTCTGGGTTTTATTTTGTTTATTTGATGAAAATGAACAACAATACACACCATGGAAACATTTTTGTTTGATTTGTGTCGAGTGAGATTTTCACCTAGAACCCAAAGGGGGGGGTATTGGCACTTTTCATGGAAAAATGTGAAAATTTAAAATTTCTAAAAATGAAATAAATGCCTTCTATACACCCCAAACATTCACCTTAAAACAGAAGATTGTTGTTTTTCGCAATATTTTTAGAAATTTGGGTTCTTTCAGTAACATTAACACTACCGCTGAAGCATCTTTTATGCTCATTTCTTGTCTTTCAGGATTTATTCTGGGTTTTATTTTGTTTATTTGATGAAAATGAACAACAATACACACCATGGAAACATTTTTGTTTGATTTGTGTCGAGTGAGATTTTCACCTAGAACCCAAAGGGGGGGGTATTGGCACTTTTCATGGAAAAATGTGAAAATTTAAAATTTCTAAAAATGAAATAAATGCCTTCTATACACCCAAAACATTCACTCTAAAACAGAAGATTGTTGTTTTTCGCAATATTTTTAGAAATTTGGGCTCTTTTAATAACATTAACACTAGCGCTGAAGCATCTTTTATGCTCATTTCTTGTCTTTCCGGATTTATTCTGGGTTTTATTTTGTTTATTTGATGAAAATGAACAACAATACACACCATGGAAACATTTTTGTTTGATTTGTGTCGAGTGAGATTTTCACCTAGAACCCAAAGGGGGGGGTATTGGCACTTTTCATGGAAAAATGTGAAAAATTAAAATTTCTAAAAATGAAATAAATGCCTTCTATACACCTCAAACATTCACTCTAAAACAGAAGATTGTTGTTTTTCGCAATATTTTTAGAAATTTGGGCTCTTTTAGTAACATTAACACTAGCGCTGAAGCATCTTTTATGCCCATTTCTTGTCTTTCAGGATTTATTCTGGGTTTTATTTTGTTTATTTGATGAAAATGATCAACAATACACACCATGGAAACATTTTTGTTTGATTTGTGTCGAGTGAGATTTTCACCTAGAACCCAAAGGGGGGAAATTGGCACTTTTCATGGAAAAATGTGAAAAATTAAAATTTCTAAAAATGAAATAAATGCCTTCTATACACCTCAAACATTCACTCTAAAACAGAAGATTGTTGTTTTTCGCAATATTTTTAGAAATTTGGGTTCTTTTAGTAACATTAACACTAGCGCTGAGGCATCTTTTATGCTCATTTCTTGTCTTTCAGGATTTATTCTGGGTTTTATTTTGTTTATTTGATGAAAATGAACAACAATACACACCATGGAAACATTTTTGTTTGATTTGTGTCGAGTGAGATTTTCACCTAGAACCCAAAGGGGGGGGTATTGGCATTTTTCATGGAAAAATGTGAAAATTTAAAATTTCTAAAAATGAAATAAATGCCTTCTATACACCCCAAACATTCACTCTAAAACAGAAGATTGTTGTTTTTCGCAATATTTTTAGAAATTTGGGTTCTTTTAGTAACATTAACACTAGCGCTGAAGCATCTTTTATGCTCATTTCTTGTCTTTCAGGATTTATTCTGGGTTTTATTTTGTTTATTTGATGAAAATGAACAACAATACACACCATGGAAACATTTTTGTTTGATTTGTGTCGAGTGAGATTTTCACCTAGAACCCAAAGGGGGGGGTATTGGCACTTTTCATGGAAAAATGTGAAAAATTAAAATTTCTAAAAATGAAATAAATGCCTTCTATACACCTAAACATTCACTCTAAAACAGAAGATTGTTGTTTTTCGCAATATTTTTAGAAATTTGGGTTCTTTTAGTAACATTAACTCTAGCGCTGAAGCATCTTTTATGCTCATTTCTTGTCTTTCAGGATTTATTCTGGGTTTTATTTTGTTTATTTGATGAAAATGAACAACAATACACACCATGGAAACATTTTTGTTTGATTTGTGTCGAGAGAGATTTTCACCTAGAACCCAAAGGGGGGGGTATTGGCATTTTTCATGGAAAAATGTGAAAATTTAAAATTTCTAAAAATGAAATAAATGCCTTCTATACACCCCAAACATTCACTCTAAAACAGAAGATTGTTGTTTTTCGCAATATTTTTAGAAATTTGGGCTCTTTTAGTAACATTAACACTAGCGCTGAAGCATCTTTTATGCTCATTTCTTGTCTTTCAGGATTTATTCTGGGTTTTATTTTGTTTATTTGATGAAAATGAACAACAATACACACCATGGAAACATTTTTGTTTGATTTGTGTCGAGTGAGATTTTCATCTAGAACCCAAAGGGGGGGTATTGGCACTTTTCATGGAAAAATGTGAAAATTTAAAATTTCTAAAAATGAAATAAATGCCTTCCATACACCCCAAACATTCACTCTAAAACAGAAGATTGTTGTTTTTCGCAATATTTTTAGAAATTTGGGTTCTTTTAGTAACATTAACACTAGCGCTGAAGCATCTTTTATGCTCATTTCTTGTCTTTCAGGATTTATTCTGGGTTTTATTTTGTTTATTTGATGAAAATGAACAACAATACACACCATGGAAACATTTTTGTTTGATTTGGGTCGAGTGAGATTTTCACCTAGAACCCAAAGGGGGGGGTATTGGCACTTTTCATGGAAAAATGTGAAAAATTAAAATTTCTAAAAATGAAATAAATTCCTTCTATACACCTAAACATTCACTCTAAAACAGAAGATTGTTGTTTTTCGCAATATTTTTAGAAATTTGGGTTCTTTTAGTAACATTAACTCTAGCGCTGAAGCATCTTTTATGCTCATTTCTTGTCTTTCAGGATTTATTCTGGGTTTTATTTTGTTTATTTGATGAAAATGAACAAAAATACACACCATGGAAACATTTTTGTTTGATTTGGGTCGAGTGAGATTTTCACCTAGAACCCAAAGGGGGGGGTATTGGCACTTTTCATGGAAAAATGTGAAAAATTAAAATTTCTAAAAATGAAATAAATGCCTTCTATACACCTAAACATTCACTCTAAAACAGAAGATTGTTGTTTTTCGCAATATTTTTAGAAATTTGGGTTCTTTTAGTAACATTAACACTAGCGCTGAAGCATCTTTTATGCTCATTTCTTGTCTTTCCGGATTTATTCTGGGTTTTATTTTGTTTATTTGATGAAAATGAACAACAATACACACCATGGAAACATTTTTGTTTGATTTGTGTCGAGTGAGATTTTCACCTAGAACCCAAAGGGGGGGGTATTGGCACTTTTCATGGAAAAATGTGAAAAATTAAAATTTCTAAAAATGAAATAAATGCCTTCTATACACCTCAAACATTCACTCTAAAACAGAAGATTGTTGTTTTTCGCAATATTTTTAGAAATTTGGGCTCTTTTAGTAACATTAACTCTAGCGCTGAAGCATCTTTTATGCTCATTTCTTGTCTTTCAGGATTTATTCTGGGTTTTATTTTGTTTATTTAATGAAAATGAACAACAATACACACCATGGAAACATTTTTGTTTGATTTGTGTCGAGTGAGATTTTCACCTAGAACCCAAAGGGGGGGGTATTGGCACTTTTCATGGAAAAATGTGAAAATTTAAAATTTCTAAAAATGAAATAAATGCCTTCTATACACCCCAAACATTCACTCTAAAACAGAAGATTGTTGTTTTTCGCAATATTTTTAGAAATTTGGGCTCTTTTAGTTACATTAACACTAGCGCTGAAGCATCTTTTATGCTCATTTCTTGTCTTTCAGGATTTATTCTGGGTTTTATTTTGTTTATTTGATGAAAATGAACAACAATACACACCATGGAAACATTTTTGTTTGATTTGTGGCGAGTGAGATTTTCACCTAGAACCCAAAGGGGGGGGGTATTGGCACTTTTCATGGAAAAATGTGAAAAATTAAAATTTCTAAAAATGAAATAAATGCCTTCTATACACCCCAAACATTCACTCTAAAACAGAAGATTGTTGTTTTTCGCAATATTTTTAGAAATTTGGGTTCTTTTAGTAACATTAACACTAGCGCTGAGGCATCTTTTATGCTCATTTCTTGTCTTTCAGGATTTATTCTGGGTTTTATTTTGTTAATTTGATGAAAATGAACAACAATACACACCATGGAAACATTTTTGTTTGATTTGTGTCGAGTGAGATTTTCACCTAGAACCCAAAGGGGGGGGTATTGGCACTTTTCATGGAAAAATGTGAAAAATTAAAATTTCTAAAAATGAAATACATGCCTTCTATACACCTAAACATTCACTCTAAAACAGAAGATTGTTGTTTTTCGCAATATTTTTAGAAATTTGGGTTCTTTTAGTAACATTAACACTAGCGCTGAGGCATCTTTTATGCTCATTTCTTGTCTTTCAGGATTTATTCTGGGTTTTATTTTGTTTATTTGATGAAAATGAACAACAATACACACCATGGAAACATTTTTGTTTGATTTGTGTCGAGTGAGATTTTCACCTAGAACCCAAAGGGGGGGGTATTGGCACTTTTCATGGAAAAATGTGAAAATTTAAAATTTCTAAAAATGAAATAAATGCCTTCTATACACCCCAAACATTCACCTTAAAACAGAAGATTGTTGTTTTTCGCAATATTTTTAGAAATTTGGGTTCTTTTAGTAACATTAACACTACCGCTGAAGCATCTTTTATGCTCATTTCTTGTCTTTCAGGATTTATTCTGGGTTTTATTTTGTTTATTTGATGAAAATGAACAACAATACACACCATGGAAACATTTTTGTTTGATTTGTGTCGAGTGAGATTTTCACCTAGAACCCAAAGGGGGGGGTATTGGCACTTTTCATGGAAAAATGTGAAAATTTAAAATTTCTAAAAATGAAATAAATGCCTTCTATACACCCAAAACATTCACTCTAAAACAGAAGATTGTTGTTTTTCGCAATATTTTTAGAAATTTGGGCTCTTTTAGTAACATTAACACTAGCGCTGAAGCATCTTTTATGCTCATTTCTTGTCTTTCCGGATTTATTCTGGGTTTTATTTTGTTTATTTGATGAAAATGAACAACAATACACACCATGGAAACATTTTTGTTTGATTTGTGTCGAGTGAGATTTTCACCTAGAACCCAAAGGGGGGGGTATTGGCACTTTTCATGGAAAAATGTGAAAAATTAAAATTTCTAAAAATGAAATAAATGCCTTCTATACACCTCAAACATTCACTCTAAAACAGAAGATTGTTGTTTTTCGCAATATTTTTAGAAATTTGGGCTCTTTTAGTAACATTAACACTAGCGCTGAAGCATCTTTTATGCCCATTTCTTGTCTTTCAGGATTTATTCTGGGTTTTATTTTGTTTATTTGATGAAAATGATCAACAATACACACCATGGAAACATTTTTGTTTGATTTGTGTCGAGTGAGATTTTCACCTAGAACCCAAAGGGGGGGGTATTGGCACTTTTCATGGAAAAATGTGAAAAATTAAAATTTCTAAAAATGAAATAAATGCCTTCTATACACCTCAAACATTCACTCTAAAACAGAAGATTGTTGTTTTTCGCAATATTTTTAGAAATTTGGGTTCTTTTAGTAACATTAACACTAGCGCTGAGGCATCTTTTATGCTCATTTCTTGTCTTTCAGGATTTATTCTGGGTTTTATTTTGTTTATTTGATGAAAATGAACAACAATACACACCATGGAAACATTTTTGTTTGATTTGTGTCGAGTGAGATTTTCACCTAGAACCCAAAGGGGGGGGTATTGGCATTTTTCATGGAAAAATGTGAAAATTTAAAATTTCTAAAAATGAAATAAATGCCTTCTATACACCCCAAACATTCACTCTAAAACAGAAGATTGTTGTTTTTCGCAATATTTTTAGAAATTTGGGTTCTTTTAGTAACATTAACACTAGCGCTGAAGCATCTTTTATGCTCATTTCTTGTCTTTCAGGATTTATTCTGGGTTTTATTTTGTTTATTTGATGAAAATGAACAACAATACACACCATGGAAACATTTTTGTTTGATTTGTGTCGAGTGAGATTTTCACCTAGAACCCAAAGGGGGGGGTATTGGCACTTTTCATGGAAAAATGTGAAAAATTAAAATTTCTAAAAATGAAATAAATGCCTTCTATACACCTAAACATTCACTCTAAAACAGAAGATTGTTGTTTTTCGCAATATTTTTAGAAATTTGGGTTCTTTTAGTAACATTAACTCTAGCGCTGAAGCATCTTTTATGCTCATTTCTTGTCTTTCAGGATTTATTCTGGGTTTTATTTTGTTTATTTGATGAAAATGAACAACAATACACACCATGGAAACATTTTTGTTTGATTTGTGTCGAGTGAGATTTTCACCTAGAACCCAAAGGGGGGGGTATTGGCACTTTTCATGGAAAAATGTGAAAATTTAAAATTTCTAAAAATGAAATAAATGCCTTCTATACACCCCAAACATTCACTCTAAAACAGAAGATTGTTGTTTTTCGCAATATTTTTAGAAATTTGGGCTCTTTTAGTAACATTAACACTAGCGCTGAAGCATCTTTTATGCTCATTTCTTGTCTTTCAGGATTTATTCTGGGTTTTATTTTGTTTATTTGATGAAAATGAACAACAATACACACCATGGAAACATTTTTGTTTGATTTGTGTCGAGTGAGATTTTCATCTAGAACCCAAAGGGGGGGTATTGGCACTTTTCATGGAAAAATGTGAAAATTTAAAATTTCTAAAAATGAAATAAATGCCTTCCATACACCCCAAACATTCACTCTAAAACAGAAGATTGTTGTTTTTCGCAATATTTTTAGAAATTTGGGTTCTTTTAGTAACATTAACACTAGCGCTGAAGCATCTTTTATGCTCATTTCTTGTCTTTCAGGATTTATTCTGGGTTTTATTTTGTTTATTTGATGAAAATGAACAACAATACACACCATGGAAACATTTTTGTTTGATTTGGGTCGAGTGAGATTTTCACCTAGAACCCAAAGGGGGGGGTATTGGCACTTTTCATGGAAAAATGTGAAAAATTAAAATTTCTAAAAATGAAATAAATGCCTTCTATACACCTAAACATTCACTCTAAAACAGAAGATTGTTGTTTTTCGCAATATTTTTAGAAATTTGGGTTCTTTTAGTAACATTAACTCTAGCGCTGAAGCATCTTTTATGCTCATTTCTTGTCTTTCAGGATTTATTCTGGGTTTTATTTTGTTTATTTGATGAAAATGAACAAAAATACACACCATGGAAACATTTTTGTTTGATTTGGGTCGAGTGAGATTTTCACCTAGAACCCAAAGGGGGGGGTATTGGCACTTTTCATGGAAAAATGTGAAAAATTAAAATTTCTAAAAATGAAATAAATGCCTTCTATACACCTAAACATTCACTCTAAAACAGAAGATTGTTGTTTTTCGCAATATTTTTAGAAATTTGGGTTCTTTTAGTAACATTAACACTAGCGCTGAAGCATCTTTTATGCTCATTTCTTGTCTTTCCGGATTTATTCTGGGTTTTATTTTGTTTATTTGATGAAAATGAACAACAATACACACCATGGAAACATTTTTGTTTGATTTGTGTCGAGTGAGATTTTCACCTAGAACCCAAAGGGGGGGGGTATTGGCACTTTTCATGGAAAAATGTGAAAAATTAAAATTTCTAAAAATGAAATAAATGCCTTCTATACACCTCAAACATTCACTCTAAAACAGAAGATTGTTGTTTTTCGCAATATTTTTAGAAATTTGGGCTCTTTTAGTAACATTAACTCTAGCGCTGAAGCATCTTTTATGCTCATTTCTTGTCTTTCAGGATTTATTCTGGGTTTTATTTTGTTTATTTGATGAAAATGAACAACAATACACACCATGGAAACATTTTTGTTTGATTTGTGTCGAGTGAGATTTTCACCTAGAACCCAAAGGGGGGGGTATTGGCACTTTTCATGGAAAAATGTGAAAATTTAAAATTTCTAAAAATGAAATAAATGCCTTCTATACACCCCAAACATTCACTCTAAAACAGAAGATTGTTGTTTTTCGCAATATTTTTAGAAATTTGGGCTCTTTTAGTAACATTAACACTAGCGCTGAAGCATCTTTTATGCTCATTTCTTGTCTTTCAGGATTTATTCTGGGTTTTATTTTGTTTATTTGATGAAAATGAACAACAATACACACCATGGAAACATTTTTGTTTGATTTGTGGCGAGTGAGATTTTCACCTAGAACCCAAAGGGGGGGGGTATTGGCACTTTTCATGGAAAAATGTGAAAAATTAAAATTTCTAAAAATGAAATAAATGCCTTCTATACACCCCAAACATTCACTCTAAAACAGAAGATTGTTGTTTTTCGCAATATTTTTAGAAATTTGGGTTCTTTTAGTAACATTAACTCTAGCGCTGATGCATCTTTTATGCTCATTTCTTGTCTTTCAGGATTTATTCTGGGTTTTATTTTGTTTATTTGATGAAAATGAACAACAATACACACCATGGAAACATTTTTGTTTGATTTGTGTCGAGTGAGATTTTCACCTAGAACCCAAAGGGGGGGGTATTGGCACTTTTCATGGAAAAATGTGAAAATTTAAAATTTCTAAAAATGAAATAAATGCCTTCTATACACCCCAAACATTCACTCTAAAACAGAAGATTGTTGTTTTTCGCAATATTTTTAGAAATTTGGGCTCTTTTAGTAACATTAACACTAGCGCTGAAGCATCTTTTATGCTCATTTCTTGTCTTTCAGGATTTATTCTGGGTTTTATTTTGTTTATTTGATGAAAATGAACAACAATACACACCATGGAAACATTTTTGTTTGATTTGTGTCGAGTGAGATTTTCACCTAGAACCCAAAGGGGGGGTATTGGCACTTTTCATGGAAAAATGTGAAAATTTAAAATTTCTAAAAATGAAATAAATGCCTTCTATACACCCAAAACATTCACTCTAAAACAGAAGATTGTTGTTTTTCGCAATATTTTTAGAAATTTAGGCTCTTTTAGTAACATTAACACTAGCGCTGAAGCATCTTTTATGCTCATTTCTTGTCTTTCAGGATTTATTCTGGGTTTTATTTTGTTTATTTGATGAAAATGAACAACAATACACACCATGGAAACATTTTTGTTTGATTTGTGTCGAGTGAGATTTTCACCTAGAACCCAAAGGGGGGGGTATTGGCACTTTTCATGGAAAAATGTGAAAAATTAAAATTTCTAAAAATGAAATAAATGCCTTCTATACACCTCAAATATTCACTCTAAAACAGAAGATTGTTGTTTTTCGCAATATTTTTAGAAATTTGGGTTCTTTTAGTAACATTAACACTAGCGCTGAGGCATCTTTTATGCTCATTTCTTGTCTTTCAGGATTTATTCTGGGTTTTATTTTGTTAATTTGATGAAAATGAACAACAATACACACCATGGAAACATTTTTGTTTGATTTGTGTCGAGTGAGATTTTCACCTAGAACCCAAAGGGGGGGGTATTGGCACTTTTCATGGAAAAATGTGAAAAATTAAAATTTCTAAAAATGAAATAAATGCCTTCTATACACCTAAACATTCACTCTAAAACAGAAGATTGTTGTTTTTCGCAATATTTTTAGAAATTTGGGTTCTTTTAGTAACATTAACACTAGCGCTGAGGCATCTTTTATGCTCATTTCTTGTCTTTCAGGATTTATTCTGGGTTTTATTTTGTTTATTTGATGAAAATGAACAACAATACACACCATGGAAACATTTTTGTTTGATTTGTGTCGAGTGAGATTTTCACCTAGAACCCAAAGGGGGGGGTATTGGCACTTTTCATGGAAAAATGTGAAAATTTAAAATTTCTAAAAATGAAATAAATGCCTTCTATACACCCCAAACATTCACCTTAAAACAGAAGATTGTTGTTTTTCGCAATATTTTTAGAAATTTGGGTTCTTTTAGTAACATTAACACTACCGCTGAAGCATCTTTTATGCTCATTTCTTGTCTTTCAGGATTTATTCTGGGTTTTATTTTGTTTATTTGATGAAAATGAACAACAATACACACCATGGAAACATTTTTGTTTGATTTGTGTCGAGTGAGATTTTCACCTAGAACCCAAAGGGGGGGGTATTGGCACTTTTCATGGAAAAATGTGAAAATTTAAAATTTCTAAAAATGAAATAAATGCCTTCTATACACCCAAAACATTCACTCTAAAACAGAAGATTGTTGTTTTTCGCAATATTTTTAGAAATTTGGGCTCTTTTAGTAACATTAACACTAGCGCTGAAGCATCTTTTATGCTCATTTCTTGTCTTTCCGGATTTATTCTGGGTTTTATTTTGTTTATTTGATGAAAATGAACAACAATACACACCATGGAAACATTTTTGTTTGATTTGTGTCGAGTGAGATTTTCACCTAGAACCCAAAGGGGGGGGTATTGGCACTTTTCATGGAAAAATGTGAAAAATTAAAATTTCTAAAAATGAAATAAATGCCTTCTATACACCTCAAACATTCACTCTAAAACAGAAGATTGTTGTTTTCGCAATATTTTTAGAAATTTGGGCTCTTTTAGTAACATTAACACTAGCGCTGAAGCAT
>NW_027286332.1:0-30019 GCF_022747635.1 Hetaerina americana
GCCATGTCCGGACGAGGAAAGGGAGGAAAAGTGAAGGGGAAGTCCAAGTCCCGCTCCAGCAGGGCCGGTCTTCAGTTTCCGGTCGGTCGTATCCACCGTCTGCTCCGCAAGGGGAACTATGCCGAGCGTGTTGGTGCCGGTGCCCCAGTCTACTTGGCCGCCGTCATGGAGTACCTGGCCGCGGAAGTCCTCGAGTTGGCCGGTAACGCTGCCAGGGACAACAAGAAGACGAGAATCATCCCTCGTCACTTGCAGTTGGCCATCCGCAACGACGAGGAGTTGAATAAGCTCCTGTCGGGCGTTACCATCGCTCAGGGAGGTGTCCTTCCGAACATCCAGGCGGTGCTCCTGCCCAAGAAGACTGAGAAGAAGGCATAAGCATCACGCTGTGCGCATAAAAGGTCCTTTTCAGGACCAGAACATACTAGAGAGATGTACGCGATAAATGTCATGTGAAAAAAAATAATAATAACAATAAACGTAATAAGCATAGCGAATGAAACGTGGAGCTATAATTGGGCTAAGGTAAACGATGGGAAATAAAGCGTATAAAAAGTGAAAGCGTTTGTGCTGAAATGCAACGAAGAATGATTGAAGGTGACACTGCTTCGTT
Source organism: Hetaerina americana (assembly GCF_022747635.1). Taxonomy (NCBI): domain Eukaryota; kingdom Metazoa; phylum Arthropoda; class Insecta; order Odonata; family Calopterygidae; genus Hetaerina; species Hetaerina americana. Next base: position 614 of record NW_027286332.1, read on the forward strand.
TACAATGTATTTCATAGTCTGTCATAAAATTTCACCTGCAATCTGCCGCTTAACTACGTTATTTCTTGTTAACATGTATGGTTGCAACGGCGCGATACACATTGTCGCCAGTCCGTTGCCACGTGCTTATTCATGTACGGTTGCAACGGCGCGATATACATTGTCGCCAGTCCGTTGCCACGTGCTTATTCCGATTCGCTGACAATGTCTTTAACGTCGGTAAAGGCTCATACAATTTCAACTCTATTATCACCGCCATTTTTCCTGTGCGCTCGAACAGGTCTTACTTTACTATTTATCGCCGTCACATACGCTATAGCGAATAATTTTTCGTTCCGTTATGGCAAAGGATTAGCTCCATCTCTGAACATTGTATTGGTCCTTAGAAGGACCTTTTTTATCGACGTACGCCGGGTGTCGGATGGCGATCCCGTCGCGTCGTGTCTAACCGCCAAACCCGTAGAGAGTGCGGCCCTGTCTCTTGAGTGCGTACACGACGTCCATGGCTGTGACGGTCTTCCTCTTGGCGTGTTCGGTGTAGGTGACGGCGTCACGAATAACGTTCTCAAGGAACACCTTGAGCACACCGCGCGTCTCCTCGTAGATGAGTCCGGAGATACGCTTCACTCCACCTCGGCGGGCGAGACGGCGGATGGCCGGCTTGGTGATGCCCTGGATGTTATCGCGGAGAACTTTGCGATGACGTTTGGCTCCTCCCTTTCCCAGGCCTTTTCCTCCCTTGCCGCGTCCAGTCATCTCTGTAGTCTGCTCGTAGTAAGGGCTGCTGTCTGATGACCTGAAATGCACCTTCGCCGGTATTTATAAACGTCGCCGCCGCGGCGATGACGTACCCGACCTCTCCACCAATCAGCGTCGCCCGTACTATCTGGCGCCATTCTCGGAAGTGCTTAAAAGACGGCGTTGACCCGGCTTTTTACGGAGATCAGCAGCAGCAGGAGCAGCAGCAGCAGCAGCGGAGCAGCACCAGCAGAAGCGGATCATCGAGGGACAGCATCGAAGAGAGAACTTCTTATTCTTTAGGAAAAGATTTTCTCAAATCGACCACCACCGAGGAAATCCACACTCGAAGCCCAGGGGAGGAGGACCGGCTAGAGCGAGGACCAATCAGGTGGCAGCAGCCCCCAAGCGCTAGACTATATAAGTCGGCGCATCGCAGAGTTCATTTCGCTCTTTTGAGAGCGAAGGAACATTGCCATTGTCCTTCTCAGGACGTTTTTCTTTCAGCACTAGGGACCGAGCATTGGAACGCAAGAACGGGCCCCACCAGTGGTAACCCACTTGTGCACCCAGTGCTCGAAGGGACCGCCCTAGCCGGGGAATAACGGTCTGATTCCCGAGGAATCGTCGAGAAGAGCAGCGCGGGCGACCGGGGTCGAAGCGACGAGGGAGTAGGAGAGAGCCAATCAGGAGCGAGGAGGCCCAAGGCTCCGAGTATATAAGCCGGCGCTTTCCATCTCACTTCACTCGCTCTTCTGAGAGCGAGCGAAGGAACACTGCCATTGTCCTTCTCAGGACGTTTCTTTCAGCACTAGGGACCGAGCATTGGAACGCAAGAACGGGCCCCACCAGTGGTAACCCACTTGTGCACCCAGTGCTCGAAGGGACCGCCCCAGCCGGGGAATAACGGTCTAATCTCCGAGGTCGTCGAGGAAGAGCAGCGCAGGCAGCCGGGGGCGGAGCAGTGAACGGTCCTTTAAAGGACCTTCTCTTTTTCAGACCGAACACACGGAACTTAGGCAAGGGCCCGACCAACGGTAACCCTCCTACGTACCCGGTGTTCGAAGGGACCTCCCCATCCGGGGAAGAAGGTCTAATCGGCGAGGAGAGAGCAACGACAGAGGGACTTGTCCTCTGATTCTTCGGCTGGTACTCTAGACCCTCTTTGTCTCCCCCAGCGCACTCGCTGGCCTGGCAAAGGGCCCCTAAGTCCTAAGGTTTGCACGCCGTTGCACTCTTCGGCACTACCTGCGGACACACACCCCCACACAAACAATAGCGGGGCCGGGCTAACGTAGTCCCCGGTTCTCACCCGCGGGGGCAGAAGGGAGTTCCCGCTTGCTTGCGGGCAAGCGGTTCACTAGGTCCTCCAGGGTCGGGAAGGGAAAGTTAGCAGCGTTAAGCGAACGCTCTCTGCTTCGTACGTGCCTTAACCTTAACCTTACCTCTAGGGCTACGCTTCACGTTGCACTAGGGAAGGGTAGCAAGCGCACCCACTTGCATCCAGCGCCGCTTTAAGCGAGCGTTTACTTACGAGCTTCACTCGGTCCATTCAGCCGCTTTAAAAAAAAAAAAAAGCGTTTCTTTAAGAGCTTCAGTCGGCCCCTTCAGGGCCACAACTAAGTGAGTGAGTTTTCTTATAGGGAGGCCGGACTAATAAAACCTTTTTTTCAGCCTGAGTATACCTCACCACCTCCCTTATCCCCCGTCCTATACCTCTTCTGAATCCCCGTCAACCCCTTTCACCATAGCCATGCCCGGAGCAAGTTACTTTCTACGAGACAGGCCAGACTCCGCCCCTTCCGGCCAATGGCTTGTTGCCGGAGGTAAGAAAGGGAAGCGAAAAAAGCGGCAAGACTCGGGACGTACCTCTCCACCATCCTCACCCTCCCCCGTCCCCCTCCTTTCCCTCCGCTCTTCACCTCCCTCCAACGTACCTTCCTCCCCCTCCCCCCCGCCTCCCGGATTATTCCACTCCCCTACCTCCCTCTTTGCCCCGATCCCGAGAAGACCCAATCCTAACCCAAATCCCGCCCCTTCTTCCTCCCCCCTACCCCCCCGACCTCCTAAACCAGGCACCTCCCAACCACCTCCTTCTTCATCCAAGAAGAAGAAAAAATCCGTAAATCCTCCTCCTCCACCACCCTGTGACCTCCCCGAACCTCCTCGCATCATCCCTAACCCCGTGCCAAAAAGCCCTTCGTCCTCCCCACGGTATGTCACTCGCGAGAATGACACAACTGTCACCTTCTCCTCCCTCCCCAAGAACGTTAGCCAGAAGTCCTTCTTTACGGCTCTTCGTTCTACGCACCTATCCCTGTCCACCTCTCACATCCTCGTCTACCCTGGGGACAGGATGGCAAGGGTGCGCCTTCCAAAGCAGAGTCTGCCTCTCTTGCAGGGCGAAGGGAAAAAGCGCCTGGACGCCCTGTTGGGAGCGACCTGCACTATCTCCATTATGGGCGGCCCAAGTCATCCCCGTTCCCCTGCTCCTTCCTCCTTACCCCCCAAAAAACCCTCCTTTTCATTTGTAGTGAAAGGAGTGGATCTACAGATGCAGCCTGAGGACATCAAGGAGGCCCTGGTCGACGCCGGCGTTCCGGTCGTCAATTTGTGGCGCATAACGTCAAGGGCAACCAATACCGAGACGACCCTAATTAGATGCGTCACCACAGGTGCGGAGGCGGCATCTGCGGTCATCTCAGGAGGACTCCCCTGCTACGGCCGCGTGTATCGCTGCGAGCCGTCGCATCCCCCCCTTCCACAACCCCAAAGGTGCTTCAGGTGCCAACAATTTGGCCATCCAACTGAAGATTGCAGGTTGGCCACCAAGTGTGCAAGGTGCGGAGCGGCCCATCGTGCCACCGACTGCACGGCTACTGCCATGCGCTGTCCCAACTGCAGCGGAGAACACCACGCCGGGGATTGGAGATGCCCCAAACGCCCCTCAGCCCCTAAATCTCTCGCCACCACGGCCCCTATTCTCCCCGATCCCTCTCTTTCAGAAGCAGCGAAAGATGACGTCCCGGAAGCCAAGGAGGCCGTAACGAAGGGAGACCTTCTCCGTTTTCTCTCCCTAGTGTACGCTAACGCCGCCCCGGAGCACCGCCAAACCATGGAGACCATCCTCAACACGGCGGCGCGGTCGGTCTTCGGGTTTAACGTCCGTAACCTTTATTCCAGGAATACACTATTTCCTGCCATTTCCTCGTATGCTTCCCGTTGCAGATGAACGCGTCCAATATAGGTTTTGTCAACATCTGCGCGGTCACCCGGAAGAGACATCAGCTCCTCCATTACATTGATAACGCCTCCATTTGTATTTTAGGTCTGGTGGAGACATTCCTGCCACCTAACGCCCGTATTAATATACCCAATTTCCAGGAATTCTCCAAGCCAAGAGTGGCACCACGGTCAGGGGGTGTGTCTCTCCTTGTCCGCAAGGACATAGGTGCAAAAGCGCTGCCCATTCCCTCAGGCATTTTGTCAGAGGGAAATGAAGCTGTCTTGGTGGAGTGTCGAATAAGTCGGAAGACTATATTCGTATGTTCACTCTACTCCAGAACAGATGACCCCCTACCTACGGCTCTCTTGTCTCACATCATCTCTCTTGGCAGATCCTGCATCATCCTTGGTGACTTTAATGCAAGGAGCCAGTCTTTCCGTGACGCGGTGACCACGGTAAAGGGCCGCCGGTTGGACAATTACCTGCTCACCCATCCTCTCATTCGCCTTGGACATCCCTTTCCCAACCTATGTTGGTCGCGGCCCCTCCTTCCCTGATCAAGCCCTGGTCTCCTCAAACCTCTTCCACCTAACCGGCGACGTTACCATTGGGGACTGCGTCACGTCCGACCACCTCCCTTTCTCCTTTCCTCTGCAGGGCACCAGACGCCTAGAACGGAGAGGCTTTACAGTCACGGACAATAAAAACGCTGACTGGAAAGCCTTCAACAAGTCGATCGCTGATGCAACTGGGGACCTTGCGGCGCCGCGTTCCCGGGACGACGCCGACGACGCCTTGAAAAGGCTGACCGACGCGTTCAGGGACGCTACGGCGCAACTACCCAGAAGGCAGATCGATCCTTCGCGCCCTCCCCTTCCCGTTGACGTTGTACAACTAATAAAAAACAAACGCTCCCTTTACAGGCAATGGCTACGCACAAGGGACCCGGATCTGAAAACAGAATGGAACCGCTCTAACGCCATCATCCGGCGACGGGTGATAGCATACAAGGAGAAATCCTGGGCGATCGCCTGTTCCAAACTCGATAGTGCGGACGGCGCTAAGTTCTGGAAGCAGTTCCGGGCTCTCTCTGGGCAGCGCTACGTAACTCAGACATCTCTTATCAACTCAGCAGGCGACCCTATCGCCGAACCAAGAGAGAAGGCGGAAGAATTTCGGCGAGTCCTCAGCGATGTGTTCCGTCCACAGGAGGACCCGGCCTTCGACGAAGGACACAAAGCGGCATGCAGACGGCACTTGGACTCGCTGACTTACTCTCTTCTTCCCCTGCAGGAACCAGACCCCAATAATAACGACCCTATTTTCCTTCCGATTGATACAGATGAAATGGCAGAATGCAGGCCCCGACGTAACACAGCCCCAGGCAACGACGGGATCACCACTCGCCACACACAGCGAGCCCCAAGCTGTAATCAACCCCTTCTTCTCATTTTCAATTCCCTTCTTTCCCTAGGCTATTATCCTACGGCGTGGAAATCCATGACCATCATCATGCTTCCAAAACCAGGGAAGGACCGGAAGAAAGCAGAGAACTACCGGCCGATATGTCTCACCAGCGTCATCGGGAAATGGTTTGAGAGAATCATTACCCGCCGGCTCACCAACCTTTTCTCCTCTAATGGCGTCCTGCCGCCACACCAATATGGTTTTCGCCCCCACAGGTGCACCACTGACCCACTCAGTCATCTCACCACGATGGCGGCCGAGGCGATCAACTGCCGACAATATGTGGCGGCACTATTTCTGGATATCGAGAGAGCTTTCGATAGGGTATGGCATGATGGTCTTATCGGCAAGCTCTCTCTTACCCCGGGAGTATCCCCCCCCTCCTCCGATTAATTTCCTCCTTCCTTTCTAACAGGCAGGCAACAGTCAGGGTGAATGGACACCACTCCTCTACCTTTCCCCTGCTCGCAGGCGTCCCTCAGGGTACCGTCCTTTCCCCTCTCCTCTTCACCCTGTTCTGCTGGGACATGCCCACGGACAAGTATCCAGGCAAGCGAGTAACACTCGCCCAATATGCTGACGATACAGCGCTGTGGATAAGGGCGCAGAGGGTGGAAACAGCCGTCAAACATCTACAGCGCGCTACGACCACCCTCGAGGGATGGTTCCGGAGATGGCGTTTGCGGCCAAACCCCCATAAATCCACCTTCATGGTGTTCACCGGCACGAACGATAATCGTGGGGTCGGTCTTTCACCTCCCTCCCTTCAACTTTGGAACAAGTTGATCATCCCATCCCCTTCCGTTACCTACCTTGGTGTCCATGTTGATAAACATCTTTCTTTCAGGGCACATGTGGCAAACGTTACAGCAAAGTGCAGCCGTCGCGCGAACCTATTGCGTGCCGTCCGGGCTAACGGCCATGGGGTGTCCGAGGGATGCGGGGTCCTCCTATACAAAGCCTTTGTCAGGCCTGTTATGGAGTACGCCGCGCTCGCGGTTCTACCCCTGCGTAACAATCTAGAGCGCTTTGCCTCTTTTGAACGCCGGGTCTTGAGGCGGCTGCTTCTCTTGCCTAACGATGCCCCGAGAGAATACATATATGACCGTGCTGACATTGAGCCGATCCTTCACAGGTTATGCCGCGCCCGCTGCAGGACAGCGGCTCGATGGGCTGAATACAACGAAGACCTTCTGACCACCATCCTGGACAACATGGGAAGCCTGCTACGCCGTCGCCCCGTGGTGAAACTACAGTCGCCCGCTCGGATCATCACCACCCTTTTCCCAACCTACTACCCGGATATGGAGCTGCCGCCGCACGCGGTTCGCACCACTCTGGATCTTCCACCTTGCCTTCAGCCGGACCCAGACCTACCACTCTTCCGCCCACCCCGCAGGAGAGCCCGTCGACCGACCTTACCCAACCAGTGAATTAACCCCAGTGAAGTGACTAAAGTGAAGTGACACTCAATATATATATTGTTATCTGTTCTCTGTTACTCTTGTTATGTTAGCCTTATGGTTACTGTTTTTTCTTGTTTCTTCTTCTTCGGTGGCCTGGCGGAGGTTTTGCGGGTTTCCCTCCGCCCGTGGGTGAATACCGGGCCAATACCGCTCCCGCAGAAAATATATCAAAGGTTTTCCGCAACCGCTACCACCTTTGTAGCCTTTTCTTATTTATTTCTTTCCGCCCCGAAGAGGAGTTTCATCCTATAACGGGGTTTCCGTATTGTTTTTATTATGTTTCAATGTTATATTTTATTCACTCTTGTATACTGTTCTTTACGGAAATAAAAACCTTTTAAATCGAAAAAAAAATCGGCTTTTTACAGATCGCAGAAATGGCACGTACGAAGCAGACAGCCCGCAAGTCCACCGGAGGAAAGGCCCCGAGGAAGCAGCTGGCCACCAAGGCCGCTCGCAAGAGCGCGCCGGCGACGGGAGGCGTCAAGAAGCCCCACAGGTACCGCCCCGGTACCGTGGCCCTTCGTGAGATCAGGAGATACCAGAAGAGCACGGAGCTCCTCATCCGCAAGCTGCCCTTCCAGCGCCTGGTGCGTGAGATCGCCCAGGACTTCAAGACCGATCTTCGGTTCCAGAGCTCCGCCGTCATGGCTCTCCAGGAGGCCAGCGAGGCTTACCTAGTGGGTCTCTTTGAGGACACCAACCTCTGCGCCATCCACGCTAAGCGTGTGACCATCATGCCCAAGGACATCCAGCTGGCCCGCCGTATCCGCGGAGAGCGAGCTTAGAAAGCTACTTTCGGCCGAAAAACAAAGGTCCTTTTCAGGACCAGTACATACTTAAAAGTTTGAATTTAGCACGATCGCACAATAATTAACGACGATGTAAATCCATTGGAATGATGGACGACATGAAATTTCCTTTGCGCATGGCAAGTGCGTTTGCACGGCTACGCATGAAATGAGATGAAATAAAAGTTCGTGCGATGCTTACCTGACGCGCTTAACGAAAAGAAAACAATACTCCGTGACGTGTTGTTCATTTTACACGTTCTATGAATGTTATTCTTAATTTTTTTTTTCGTCCGTCCATGTCGCATCATCAATTTTAAATAGGACCGTTGTTTTTGCATGGCATTAATCATGATAAATGTTAACTTTGGGCGTGCTCAGTGGCGTGGGCATTGAGTGGCAAGCATCTTTGGAAGACATGATGGTCCTAAAAAGGACCGAGATTGGACGCTGTCTGCTGTCCTAGGTGCGCCGGTGGCGAAGCAGTGATGGTTCACTTCTTTTTCTGGGCGGCGGAAGGTTTCTTGGCGGCGGGCTTGGCCTTGGTGGGCGTCTTCTTGGGCTTGGGGGTCTTGGGTTTGGTGGCCGCCTTTTTCGCCTTCGACGGGGACTTTGCCGCCTTGGCGGCGGGTTTCCCAGCCGCCGGCTTCTTCTTTGGCTTGTCCGCCGCCTTCTTCGCCTTCTTGGCTGGTGGCGCGGACTTGCTTCGCTCCTTGGGCGCGGACCTCTTGGTGCCACTGGACGCCTTCTCGGAGGACTTCTTGGCTCCGACCGCTTTCGGTTTCTTTACTCCCGTCTTCTTGACGACCTTTTTCGCCTTGGTCGTCCCGCTGGCTGCCGCGGGTGCGGCCTTCTTGCTGTGGCTCAGCTTGAAGGAACCTGAGGCGCCCTTTCCCTTGGTCTGGACGAGAGTTCCGGCGGTGACGGCCGCCTTGAGGTACTTCTTGATGAAAGGCGAGAGCCTCTCGGCGTCCACTTTGTAGCTGGCTGCGATGTACTTCTTGATGGCTTGAAGGGAAGAGCCACCGCGCTCCTTGAGGCCCTTGACTGCGTTGTTAACCATCTCGGAAGTGGGCGGGTGCGACGGCTTTGCGCGAGCCTTCTTGGCTGCTCCGCCCTTGCTGGCCTTCTTGGAAGCCGCGGAGGTTCCTGAAGAAGGCAGGGGTTTTACTGCGACGGTGCCCGAAGGCTGGGCTGCCGGTGGTGCGGCTGCCGCTGCTCCAGATGCTGCGTCTGCCATGTTATCGGCTGCTGCGTGATGATAGAAAGAGAAAATTACCAAGACATGGATTTCATACGAAAGTCCACCTTGCTATCGTACCATTTCGGAGCAAAATACGATCTCTTCCTCTCGCCTCCGGTGCGCTTCTCGGATTGTTTGTACTCCACTCCTCCTCCGACTTTCGCGTTTCGGAGAGTGTCGGGGGCGCGTAACGAGGGCGCCTTGCGCCGCGGCGCCCGTCAGGGTTCCACCCTGTCGGCCGTGGCGGCGCCAGGCGTTTGGCGAGCCCAGTTCGTGTGCAGCGGGTCGTCAAAATACGGGTTGTCGTCCTGTCGAAGGCGTACCCGGGAATAAACGTTGCACACGTTTCTACCGGGGTCGATTCCTCGAGATCCGAGGTAACGTACGTTCGAGGCCATCCTTCACCTGGTATTGGACGCGCTCGCGACCCGGTGGGCCGCGCGCCGGCCGCGGAAAGCGGCCCCGAGAAGACGGTCCCTTCGGACGCCTTCCCCCTGACTCGGCGCCTGTCAAACCTTCCTCCTGTTCCTCCCCGGTGCCTGTCCCGTAAGCGGACGTTTATGCATTTTTCGACGACTCGGGGGCGTCGCGACGCACCCACCTCCCGCGCCCGTGGGAAAGGATTATCGAGTCGCAAATGGAGACGGAGTCACCCGTTAAGCGCACGCCTTACGACGCGTCCGCGTGGGCTTCGAAATGGTTGCATGGGGTGGCCGAAGGGGAAAAAGAAATGAACTGTACGCACGCGAATGGGACGTCAAAGTTCACGTACAACAAAGTCGAGGATGGCGCCGAATTATGCTTTAGCCCCGTGAGCGGGCGGGAAAAACAATGTAGTAGCCGAGGGCGCGCAGTGGCGACCCGGCCGTGACGAGTTTGCTCCGTCTCCAACGGCTTCGGACGTCGGTACCTCGTTGCGGGATGATGAATTTGTAGCAACCGGCATGTCATCGGAAACGAAATGATACTTCATCACGGGAAAACTCTTATTGTCGTTGAAACGGCGCCACATCCACGTTTCCGCGGATGTCTACCCTAGTTTCCTTGCACGTCTTTCGAAGAGGAGAGTCGTCTGCCGTCGACTTGTTATCGCGTACATTTCTTTTATTAACCTTCCTTATCTGTGCGATGCGTTGGATGTGCTTTTCTCCACGGTGCCGTCAAGTTACGGAATACACCCCTACGACCTTAAAAAAAAAAATCCCTCCCACACACACGCTGTATGTCACGTTAAATGACCCTGTGTGATGGGATACCTCGGGGACGTAGTCAACGTGAAAGCGACTCCTTGAAAACCAGGCTCTCGTAAGCGTACGTAATTCGTGTCGGCAATTTCGCTCGGTACACATCCCCCGCCGTACGTCTTATTCACGGAAACGGCGAAAATAGGGCGCATCGCGGGATTGTATGCGCGATCATTACGATGGGAATCGCCATAAGCAAATAGGACAGATGCGTTTAACTCAATAATATCCACATCCCTTTCGTCGTAGTTGCGGAGCTATGACGGCTTGTATTCGTGTCACAATATTTTTCAGTTGCTTCCAACCTAATTTCACATCGTTTCCACTTGTTTCCAATCGACATAATGTGTGTCAAGCATATGGATCTTGTTTTTTACCTCCATGCCGTTGGAATAATATCTTTCATTAGAGCAATGGTCGACTTTTCCTTATAACTTTCGAGGGTCGGGATAGTGATTGACGGATAAGGTAGAGTGAATAGCCCTTACCTGGAAAACATTCCTGTGAATAAATAAAAAAAACGTGGGAAAAAGCCGTCGGGGCGTGATGCGGCGTTCAATAGTGATGACAGATTATACTATCTGGCGTAGGAAAGACTTGAACACGATTTTTCCTGGGATCGTAATCAGGGATCCAGGCTGGTTTCCAGTGCTTGCGGGGTTGGGGGGACTAGGGGCGGCATTAACAGCCGGAACCGTTCATTCCTCTACGACCTCTCTTTCGTGGAACTCTATCACCGTCGACAGTTCACGGAACATCATTTCTCGGTTCTGTCTCGAAGAAGCCCCTGTGTTAATTCAATTACTCAGTATCTACTTCGTTCTGCATTACTTAATCAATACATGTGGACCCATCAAATATTTCATCCCCGTTCATTGTTGATTCCTTGAGGTTCTTAGCGATGCGGAAGCAACTTTATCGTCACGAGTAATAAAAGAACGATGATTAACAATTTTAAGCTGTCTGGTACCTAGCACATCACCATAAAAGATACGAAATAAGCATTCCAGTGAACAGGAAAACAAATAGTCGTCTTTTCCCCGGCCAATCTGGGATCATTGCAATGTGAAGCGAAAGTCAATCAGGAGTTAAGAGGATTCAATCCACTCACGATGAAGTAGACGACTGAAGGTTGCGTAGGTCTATGTGCACGTTCGTGTGTGTTAGTTTCTAGTGTTCATATGTAAATGACAGTTGTGTCAATGGGGGAACGTTATTCGAAAGTAACACTAGTTGACTCGAATTTAATCATTCTTATTACCAGTAGTTGCATTGCAAAATTTGACATTATCACGGCAGGAGGTAGGTGATGACTGTCATAAATGTTCGCTAATGGAGGACGTTTGTCATCCATTCCGAGATTTTGAAAAAAAAACTGTCTCCGTTTACATATCGCTGCGTACCCGAGATATTTTACTAATTTGGTACTCTGTGTGGATGAATTTATTAACAGATGTCATAAGGGTGATTTCAACTACACAAATTTGACAAAGTTCAATGTTAAGTATTAACGCCTCGCTGTGACTGGTATGACATTACATGATATCCCGGTGATTAAGCATCACCACAACTGCTAAGGTAATTAATCGTCATGGTGTATATCATGAGTCTTAAAATCACACGATCGTTATGAAATTTACACCGCTTCACGGCTCGTCGGCATTTTCTCCCGTCCGTAGTTAAGTTGTATGTTACTAAGTTGCCTAGGCAAGGACGTTATTCCATTCCATTCCCGGCCACTGTTACTAGATGAATCTGATTAAATATCGCTTCACGAATCACTATTGTCCTCAAAGCCGAGCGTCCTTCGGTTAACGCCACTGCGGGAAATCGGTTGTCGAATACGGTGAAGTGACGATCTCGTGTACCTAGTGTCAAAATGCGGCCGGGGTGGATTCTTCAATGGGGCTAATGCGGTAAAGATTTTCACCAAATTTGCAGAAAGTTGAAATGCTAAAAGGACGGACAGGTAGGCACATGCGGCAACCTTTTTCGTCAGAAATGCACTTGTAGGAAGAGTCGCCTTAATGAAAACGTTATGCAATCATCTCATAAATGATTATACCGGCCGCTAATTTTAAAGATTTCTCTTTCACGTCAAACTTCGACCTCTTTTCCCTAGATTTCATTTCCCTAATCCCGCAAAGAAATAAACAACATTAACGTATGTCCTTCCATCCCTTGTGTATCAACGTAATAAAATTAGCGGGTAAGTTGGGACTGGGACCATTTAACTTTTGCCTAGAGAAACATTTTCTGTTCTGTGGCGTGACAAGACAAGTAAAGATTTCTGGAAAGGTTAATTTCGTTCAAAAGAAGGGGAATGAGTCGTGTCCCGCGGAAGGGACCCCGGTTCAAAACTATAACAAGAATCGGTCATTTGGAGGCATGGTGATCAAAGAACTGGTCTACTTGTCACGTCTGTCTCGATGCATTTGTAATCAATTGCTGATAAATCGTTGCAGTATCGCAAAAAAAAAATTGCGGAAAAGGATGAAAAATCACTCAATCGACTTTAAAATACTTGGGGGATTCGTTCAGAGGAGGTTTATCAACATTGTTTCAGCGAGATGGCGATTTTCCAAGAAGGAAACCCGATGCCCATTACATAAATTGTTATTTGTGCGAATGATGCTGATTCCATATGCTGTTAACGACGATGCATTCCGTAGAAATAGTTTCTGGGAATTGATTGATTGGATAGAATTAGCACAATGGAAAATCCACGGAAGCGCTCACTGCCCGCCATTTTGTTTATTGCGACGCCTGCTCGTCACGACTTGGTGAATGTACAAGGAACGCTGTTGCCCAGCTGCGTTCTATGCTTGCGAGGTTTCCACAGAAATTTCTTCCTCGTGCGGAATGCCACGTGGGTCATTGCGACAGCCCTTTTCTGGTTAACGTAGAAACTTGGGGCGAGGACGGGTCGCATTACCTGCCTCCTCGCGTTGAACCCCCGAGGAGTTTTACGACGTAGCGGATGGGACGGGAGGTTAAGCGGAATTAGCCTTCGCGGAAAAACGGCCGCGTGGGAAGGGCATGTGGGGACCTGTCATTTACTGCCCCTGGAAGTGAAGCAGGAGCAACGTGACCACAAGCGTACCAGTTTCGGAGGGAGACGGACGCCGTGAATCCATATTATTTTTGACGGAGGGAGACATGTAAGTCAAGGCTTACGTCTGAGAAACGAGCATAGCAGGTCAGTGGTTTGAAAAGTACTGGGTGAAAGGGAAGTAATCATGGGAATATAATATTTTTTCCTTAATATCTCGACGGTCATTTTCATCAAATGCAGACGCATAGCAGTAGAAAATATATTTGAATAGGAGGTAAGAAATTCGTCCATCTTTTATTGTCATAAGTTTCTCCTTTACATTTACTCTATTTTTTCGTGAACCGCGCGCGTGCACACCAGGTAAGTAGTTGGTGAATCGGAGGAAAGCGTGGGACTCTAATTTCCCAGGTTTTTACGTTTATTTATGTACGTCCTTTGCGGCCGAGTATTGACGATTGCCCATCGCAGTCGGGTATTTGAAAACTGAAGATTATTTCATGGCCCTTAGAAGGGCCGTTAGGATGCATCAAAGCAATCCCGTCGAGGAATTTACTTTGAGCTGGTGTACTTGGTGACGGCCTTGGTCCCCTCGGAGACGGCGTGCTTGGCCAGCTCACCGGGAAGCAAGAGCCTGACGGCGGTCTGCACCTCCCGGCTGGTGATGGTGGAGCGCTTGTTGTAGTGAGCCAGGCGAGAAGCTTCGGCGGCGATTCTCTCGAAAATATCGTTGACGAAGCTGTTCATGATGCTCATGGCCTTGCTGGAGATTCCGGTGTCGGGGTGCACCTGCTTCAGCACTTTGTAGATGTAGATTGCGTAGCTCTCCTTCCTCCTGCGCTTCTTCTTCTTGTCTCCCTTGGAGATGTTCTTCTGGGCCTTGCCCGCTTTCTTCGCAGCCTTTCCGCTCGTCTTGGGTGGCATGGTGATCACGTTCGGCGAACGGGGTCGATTTCAGTATTTTCGCCCAGACCAGACCATTGGAAGTAATCCTATAACTACTCCTTCGGATTCACATCCTTTAGAGGCAGAGTTGGTATTTGTGTTGCGGTAATTTTTATAAGGTTAGTAGGGTGACAGGATAGTTCAGTTGTCTTGTTGTATTTCAATTACTTTTTTTTTTTTTTTTTTTTTTTTAGTATTAATTTTTTTTTTTTTTTTTTTTAATTATTATTATTATTTTTTTTTTAATATGGTTTTTTTTTTTTGTTTTTTTTTTTTTTATTATTCGGTAGAGTTCATTATTTTTTTTTTTTTTTTTTTTTTTTTTTTTAAATTTGGTTATAAGGGTGAAGTGAGGGATACATTTCTCAGGTAGGATCAGGTGGAAGTAGGTTGGGGATATCAGGAGAGCCAGGCCCTTGTCTCGTTTTAGTCTTTTTCTGCTGAGGAGTTTCCTTCGGTGGGGGGAAATTACGATGGGGTTGGTTAAGGGTAGGGTGAAAGGTTATATTTGCCGGCAGGTTTAGGCGTCTCTTCTTTTTAGGGATGCACGTTTTAGATTTTACCAGTTGGTGTGGGTAGGGGTAAATTCCAGAAGGTAGTGACGAGGACCAAAGGTTTGCGATGAGAGGATTTTTCGATTGCTCAAGCGACTTCCTGTAACTTATTAGGGCGGCATGAATGGCCTCATTTATTGTTGGAAGGTTAAGTTCTTTGAAAACATTCGCTGTTGGAATAAACCAGCGTGCTCCTCCAAGCCGGCGAGCAATCTTGTTCTGCCAAATCTGTACTTTCTTCAACGCAAATGCAGGGGCTGTGGCCCAAATTGGAGATGCATATAGAATTTGTGGTAGCAATACTGAGTTTAGGATATTCAATTTATTAGAGAGGGAGGTTTTGGAGGTTTGAGTAAGAAGAGGATGTAAGGCAAATGCGGTAGAGCGGATTTTGGAAATTTTATGGTTGATATGAGGAACGAAGGATAATTTAGAGTCCATTACTACACCTAAAAATGTGTGGGTTGGTTTCTGTGGGAGAATTTGTTGATTTAAGGTAAGATAGGTATTGTTATATTTTGTCGGGTGTCGAGTGAAGCATACTTTGGTGCATTTAGAGGGATTTACAGATAATCTCCACTCAGCAAGCCAGGACTCGATTAGAGCAAGGAGTGCTTGCAGAGCGTCAGTGGTTTTGTAAGGCCACCAGCTCTGAGCTGCGATGGCTGTGTCATCGGCGTAGAGGAATAGGTGAGTATCAGGGTGGTTGGGAATGTCATCTATATAAATGTTGAACAGTATTGGACTTAGGACTGCACCTTGGGGTACGCCTGTGTAAATATTATGGTATCTTGATTTGTAGGAATGGTGGGAAATGGAAAAGGTGCGGTTAGATAAGAAGGATTGAATCAATTTTAGGAGGTATAACGGGATGTTCTTTTGGCTCAGCTTGTAGAGCAAACCTTCATGCCACACCTTGTCAAATGCTTGGCTAATGTCAAGGAATACCGCAGAGGTTACAAGTTTAGTATTAAAACCGGAGGTAATCAATTCCGTAAGTCGGTTAATTTGGTGAACAGTGGATGTTTTGGCTGTGAACCCAAATTGTTCGTTCCTGTATAGTGGATGAGAAAGTTGTTTGAGGCGGTTCAGAATGAGTTTCTCTAAGAGTTTACCAAGGGTGCAGGTGAGAGAGATAGGTCTGTAGCTGTCTACGTCAGATAGGTCCTTGCCTGGTTTGGGGAGAAGGATAATGTCAGAGGCCTTCCAAGCTTTTGGGAAGTACGAGGTTGCAAAACAGGAGTTTATAATGTCAGTGAGGAAGTCTATGTATGGTAATGGGAGTAATTTAACAGCTTTTGTTGGTATGCAGTCAGGACCAGAGGAACATTTATTGGGAAATGATGCAATAGCATTGGAAACCTCCCTAGGGGAGCAAGTTATGGGTTCAGGTGTAGGGGAATAAAGAATGGAGGAAGAAAAGGTGATGATGTCTGTGTTTCTGGTTGGCATAGTATGAGGTGCAAAGGTATTGGTCATTCTATTGAGGAAGGCTTTTCCACGTTCCTTGTCTGTGTTTAATATACAACCATTGATTTTTAAAGGAGGTACGGTTTTTGTTGGATTTCTGAGTGTCCGGGCCATTTTCCATAACGAGTTGTCGTTTCTGGAAAGGTTGGCTATTTTCTCATTCCACTCCTGTGATCTGTGGTTTTGAAGTTCTAGTTTAACAATGTTGGATATTGCGTTGAATTGTGTTTTTAGGTGAGGTGATCTGGTCTTCTGATATAACTTTCGGAGCCTGTTTTTGTCTTTGATCAGGGAGAGAATGTGTTGGGGTAGGGCATGTGAAAGTAGAGGCTGGCTAGGAGTTTGTTTTAGAGAGCGGTCAAGGGACGTGTTTATGTTGGAGGTAAGAAACTGTATACTGGAGTCTATAGATGCGTGAGTCAAGTTTACAACAGGAGGATCTGATGGGAATGCTTCCGATATAATAGTTGAAAATTTTTTCCAGTTATGACCTTTAGCAGGCATAGGAAGGGATAATACCGGTGCAGTTTCAATGGAGTAAATGATTGGAAGATGGTCGGAACAATAATGGTGAATGACTTTAGAGGAGATAATGTAGGGGTAATTGTTTGATATAGCAATGTCTAAGATGTCTGAGGTGTCTACGTTGTTATGTTCAGAAATGTGGGTTGGTTCTGAAGGCGCGTGAATTGTGTAGTCAGAATCAGTAGCGAATTCAAGAAGGGTCGCGCCTCTAGGATTAGACTTTTTACAGCCCCAGGAGGTGTGTTTACTGTTGAGATCGCCAAAAATGATGGTAGGAAGAGGAGAGTCAAGAATGTGATGGATTGATTCTATGTCGGTTGATTTGGGTGAAATGTATAAGCTGTATATATTAATTTGTCCAAGTAAAGTGTGTAAGGATAGGCCTATGATTTCAAGTTTACTCAAGGGAGAAGGAAGGTGTGTATGTTTAAGAGAGGACTTAATTAGAATGGCAACTCCACCACCTAGTTTGTGTTTGCTGGCATTAGATGTTCGGTCTAGGCGATAAATGGAGTAACCAGGTGTGAAGAGATGATGATTTGAAGCCAGTTGCGTCTCCGATAGCGTTATGATGTCCGGTTTATGTTTAGATATTAGAAGGTGGAGTTGCTCAAGTTTATTGCGGATTCCATTGCAATTCCAGGCCAGTAACTTAAGATGGGCAATTTGGGCAACATTAACCTTATTTGCAGCCATATTGTGACAATTGCTGAGCTATGGATGTGAAAGCCTTCATGAAGACTGTGCTGCGTTCATGCGGGGGTGCTTTCGTAATTTCGGCTAAGAGCGACACGGTTTGCTGAACAAGCTGAGGCCAATCAAGGTCGGGGGAGGACTCTAAGTTTGGTATCTGGATATGGGGAATATTCCTAGTTTCTAGGCAAAGAGGCTGTGTATGTGGGTTGTTAAGAGAGGTTGTAGGTTGAAAGGGGGAGGAAAGGTAAGAGGTGGATGGTTCGGGGATGACATTCCGGTCGGTATCTTGGAATTCAGGGGGAGGGGGGATGATGAAGGTTGTAGGAATTGTGTCATTTGAGCTTAGATCAGGATATGGGGGGAGGATAACATCTACAGGCGGAGGTGGTGGACAGATGGGGGGTGTAGCTAGCAGAGCGGAGGTTGTAGAGGAAGGTATCGGTACTATTAGGTTATCGATTGAGCATGAAGCCTGTCTTTTGTCCCAGTAATTTTCAGGGGGGGGAGCGGGGTAGATTGTAGACGATTGGGTCAGAGTTGGAGCTGAGATACCCAATTTGCTAGCTTTCGCCTCCAGGAATGTGGGGCAGCCTCTGTAAGTTGCGGTATGAGCACCGCCGCAGTTACAGCAGTAGAATGGACTCGAGGGAGGTAGCGGACAATTGTTCCTAGAATGATTACCACCACATTTTCTGCATCTTAAGGGAAGGCGGCAATAATTCCTTGTATGTCCAAATCTTTGGCATTGCACACATTGCGCAGGATCAGAGGAGGGAATGAATTCAGAGATCGAAATATCTATGCCACAGTACGTTTTTAAAGCCAGGAAGTCGCTTTCTTGCGAATTATCCTCCAAGGTGACTTTGACGAAGAAGAAAGGTTTGGGATGTTCAGGGCCTGATTGCATTCGTATTATACCTTTAGTTATAAAACCATCCGATTCAAGGTCTCTGGCTATTTGGTCTAAGGGAGTTACGGGCGGGATTCCTTTGATGACGAAGGATTTCATTTTCTCGGAGGGAGTTGGATTGGTAAAATAGGGAAGTTTGTTGGTATCAAGGAAGGAACGAATTTTACGGTGATCATTTGGACATTGAGGGTGGATAAGGATGAAGGATTTATTGTAGGAGATCTTGGGTTGGTAGCTGGTGATAGTTTGGAGCTTCAGGAGGTATTGTTGGTATGCGGTGGAGGCGGCTAGGCGAATAGGCGGTAAATTTTTGGTTGGACGGTCTTCCATTGGGAGGGTGGTATCAGTACAAGGGCTGGTAGGAGCTAGGTTGGAGAATTTGCGTTTTTTAACAACTGTTATCCAGTCAGTAGAAGGAGAGGTGGGTGGGGATTCAGGACTATCCTGAGGAGTAGTTTGTAGATGCTGAGAATTAACCTGGCTATTAACTGGTGATGCGGGTGGATTCTCTTGGGTAGGCGGATCTTCGGTCACCAGCGCAGCACTGCTGTGGTCACTCGGATTGGCAGGTTGTCTCTTCGCTTTTCCTTTTTTAATGGCAGGTGGAGCAGGTTGTCGTAGTCTCTTCGCCAGTCTGGTTATTATGGTCGAAGTATGCTGAGCAATGATTGGTCGCTCAGGGGAGGCAGGACGAGATGAGAGTGAGGATTTATCGGAGTGGGAAGACAGTGAAGGCGACGGGAATTCTTGTAGTGAGGATGAGGAGGTGGAGCTTGGTGATATTGGTTCTGCTCCATCAGGAGCCAAGGGATCCGGTTTGTCGGGATCCATTGTTCTAACTGTGATTTGCTAAAACACGGTTAAAATAGAGTTTATATAGTGTCTCTATAGTGTAGCCCTAATAAGTGGACCCTCCGGTTCAACCAGACGTGCAATGGAGGTGCAAGCCCTCTGTCTGGTCTCCACGGACAAGACGACCAAAATGATAAAACGTGCGTGAGCACCACCCAGAAGTGAGAAGAGGGGACTGGTTAGCCCTCCCCACCGGGAGCCTCAGCCACGTATTGTTTACACTAGGAGAATACTTATTCGCGATGCTAAGATCAGTTTAGTCAGCATGGATGATCCCACTCGGAGACAGGAGATATGGTCCCTAAAAGGGCCGTCCGCTTCCAACAATCAGAGTAAGTCCGTTCGGTCCAGAGGTCGTTTCCAGGAGATTTGAGTTGTCCAACGGGTCCAGGTCAGTGTGCAGATCGGTGAGAAAGGTCCAGGAGTGCAATGTCAGCCAGGAGAGAAGATCCAATAATCCGGTCCGGTCGTTACGGGGGAATGCAGAGAAGTCCAAGCAGTCGTGAAGTTCTCGACGATATCCAGGAGTGCCAGCAGTATCTTCCATCCAGTCCAGTCCAGTATTTTTTCTCTAATCCAGTGAGTATTTTCGCCGAACATCAGTCGCCTGCTTATGTACCCCTGGTCCGTTCCGTGAGCCGAATCTCCTCGACGACCAATCACGTAAAAGCATGATGTGGCGTCGCTAGGACGGCGGCAGCCTATATAAATGCGCCCAGGAGTCTGACAGCGATTAGACAGCACTACCAGATAAAGAAGCATTCAGCCATGTCCGGACGAGGAAAGGGAGGAAAAGTGAAGGGGAAGTCCAAGTCCCGCTCCAGCAGGGCCGGTCTTCAGTTTCCGGTCGGTCGTATCCACCGTCTGCTCCGCAAGGGGAACTATGCCGAGCGTGTTGGTGCCGGTGCCCCAGTCTACTTGGCCGCCGTCATGGAGTACCTGGCCGCGGAAGTCCTCGAGTTGGCCGGTAACGCTGCCAGGGACAACAAGAAGACGAGAATCATCCCTCGTCACTTGCAGTTGGCCATCCGCAACGACGAGGAGTTGAATAAGCTCCTGTCGGGCGTTACCATCGCTCAGGGAGGTGTCCTTCCGAACATCCAGGCGGTGCTCCTGCCCAAGAAGACTGAGAAGAAGGCATAAGCATCACGCTGTGCGCATAAAAGGTCCTTTTCAGGACCAGAACATACTAGAGAGATGTACGCGATAAATGTCATGTGAAAAAAATAATAATAACAATAAACGTAATAAGCATAGCGAATGAAACGTGGAGCTATAATTGGGCTAAGGTAAACGATGGGAAATAAAGCGTATAAAAAGTGAAAGCGTTTGTGCTGAAATGCAACGAAGAATGATTGAAGGTGACACTGCTTCGTTTACAATGTATTTCATAGTCTGTCATAAAATTTCACCTGCAATCTGCCGCTTAACTACGTTATTTCTTGTTAACATGTATGGTTGCAACGGCGCGATACACATTGTCGCCAGTCCGTTGCCACGTGCTTATTCATGTACGGTTGCAACGGCGCGATATACATTGTCGCCAGTCCGTTGCCACGTGCTTATTCCGATTCGCTGACAATGTCTTTAACGTCGGTAAAGGCTCATACAATTTCAACTCTATTATCACCGCCATTTTTCCTGTGCGCTCGAACAGGTCTTACTTTACTATTTATCGCCGTCACATACGCTATAGCGAATAATTTTTCGTTCCGTTATGGCAAAGGATTAGCTCCATCTCTGAACATTGTATTGGTCCTTAGAAGGACCTTTTTTATCGACGTACGCCGGGTGTCGGATGGCGATCCCGTCGCGTCGTGTCTAACCGCCAAACCCGTAGAGAGTGCGGCCCTGTCTCTTGAGTGCGTACACGACGTCCATGGCTGTGACGGTCTTCCTCTTGGCGTGTTCGGTGTAGGTGACGGCGTCACGAATAACGTTCTCAAGGAACACCTTGAGCACACCGCGCGTCTCCTCGTAGATGAGTCCGGAGATACGCTTCACTCCACCTCGGCGGGCGAGACGGCGGATGGCCGGCTTGGTGATGCCCTGGATGTTATCGCGGAGAACTTTGCGATGACGTTTGGCTCCTCCCTTTCCCAGGCCTTTTCCTCCCTTGCCGCGTCCAGTCATCTCTGTAGTCTGCTCGTAGTAAGGGCTGCTGTCTGATGACCTGAAATGCACCTTCGCCGGTATTTATAAACGTCGCCGCCGCGGCGATGACGTACCCGACCTCTCCACCAATCAGCGTCGCCCGTACTATCTGGCGCCATTCTCGGAAGTGCTTAAAAGACGGCGTTGACCCGGCTTTTTACAGATCGCAGAAATGGCACGTACGAAGCAGACAGCCCGCAAGTCCACCGGAGGAAAGGCCCCGAGGAAGCAGCTGGCCACCAAGGCCGCTCGCAAGAGCGCGCCGGCGACGGGAGGCGTCAAGAAGCCCCACAGGTACCGCCCCGGTACCGTGGCCCTTCGTGAGATCAGGAGATACCAGAAGAGCACGGAGCTCCTCATCCGCAAGCTGCCCTTCCAGCGCCTGGTGCGTGAGATCGCCCAGGACTTCAAGACCGATCTTCGGTTCCAGAGCTCCGCCGTCATGGCTCTCCAGGAGGCCAGCGAGGCTTACCTAGTGGGTCTCTTTGAGGACACCAACCTCTGCGCCATCCACGCTAAGCGTGTGACCATCATGCCCAAGGACATCCAGCTGGCCCGCCGTATCCGCGGAGAGCGAGCTTAGAAAGCTACTTTCGGCCGAAAAACAAAGGTCCTTTTCAGGACCAGTACATACTTAAAAGTTTGAATTTAGCACGATCGCACAATAATTAACGACGATGTAAATCCATTGGAATGATGGACGACATGAAATTTCCTTTGCGCATGGCAAGTGCGTTTGCACGGCTACGCATGAAATGAGATGAAATAAAAGTTCGTGCGATGCTTACCTGACGCGCTTAACGAAAAGAAAACAATACTCCGTGACGTGTTGTTCATTTTACACGTTCTATGAATGTTATTCTTAATTTTTTTTTTCGTCCGTCCATGTCGCATCATCAATTTTAAATAGGACCGTTGTTTTTGCATGGCATTAATCATGATAAATGTTAACTTTGGGCGTGCTCAGTGGCGTGGGCATTGAGTGGCAAGCATCTTTGGAAGACATGATGGTCCTAAAAAGGACCGAGATTGGACGCTGTCTGCTGTCCTAGGTGCGCCGGTGGCGAAGCAGTGATGGTTCACTTCTTTTTCTGGGCGGCGGAAGGTTTCTTGGCGGCGGGCTTGGCCTTGGTGGGCGTCTTCTTGGGCTTGGGGGTCTTGGGTTTGGTGGCCGCCTTTTTCGCCTTCGACGGGGACTTTGCCGCCTTGGCGGCGGGTTTCCCAGCCGCCGGCTTCTTCTTTGGCTTGTCCGCCGCCTTCTTCGCCTTCTTGGCTGGTGGCGCGGACTTGCTTCGCTCCTTGGGCGCGGACCTCTTGGTGCCACTGGACGCCTTCTCGGAGGACTTCTTGGCTCCGACCGCTTTCGGTTTCTTTACTCCCGTCTTCTTGACGACCTTTTTCGCCTTGGTCGTCCCGCTGGCTGCCGCGGGTGCGGCCTTCTTGCTGTGGCTCAGCTTGAAGGAACCTGAGGCGCCCTTTCCCTTGGTCTGGACGAGAGTTCCGGCGGTGACGGCCGCCTTGAGGTACTTCTTGATGAAAGGCGAGAGCCTCTCGGCGTCCACTTTGTAGCTGGCTGCGATGTACTTCTTGATGGCTTGAAGGGAAGAGCCACCGCGCTCCTTGAGGCCCTTGACTGCGTTGTTAACCATCTCGGAAGTGGGCGGGTGCGACGGCTTTGCGCGAGCCTTCTTGGCTGCTCCGCCCTTGCTGGCCTTCTTGGAAGCCGCGGAGGTTCCTGAAGAAGGCAGGGGTTTTACTGCGACGGTGCCCGAAGGCTGGGCTGCCGGTGGTGCGGCTGCCGCTGCTCCAGATGCTGCGTCTGCCATGTTATCGGCTGCTGCGTGATGATAGAAAGAGAAAATTACCAAGACATGGATTTCATACGAAAGTCCACCTTGCTATCGTACCATTTCGGAGCAAAATACGATCTCTTCCTCTCGCCTCCGGTGCGCTTCTCGGATTGTTTGTACTCCACTCCTCCTCCGACTTTCGCGTTTCGGAGAGTGTCGGGGGCGCGTAACGAGGGCGCCTTGCGCCGCGGCGCCCGTCAGGGTTCCACCCTGTCGGCCGTGGCGGCGCCAGGCGTTTGGCGAGCCCAGTTCGTGTGCAGCGGGTCGTCAAAATACGGGTTGTCGTCCTGTCGAAGGCGTACCCGGGAATAAACGTTGCACACGTTTCTACCGGGGTCGATTCCTCGAGATCCGAGGTAACGTACGTTCGAGGCCATCCTTCACCTGGTATTGGACGCGCTCGCGACCCGGTGGGCCGCGCGCCGGCCGCGGAAAGCGGCCCCGAGAAGACGGTCCCTTCGGACGCCTTCCCCCTGACTCGGCGCCTGTCAAACCTTCCTCCTGTTCCTCCCCGGTGCCTGTCCCGTAAGCGGACGTTTATGCATTTTTCGACGACTCGGGGGCGTCGCGACGCACCCACCTCCCGCGCCCGTGGGAAAGGATTATCGAGTCGCAAATGGAGACGGAGTCACCCGTTAAGCGCACGCCTTACGACGCGTCCGCGTGGGCTTCGAAATGGTTGCATGGGGTGGCCGAAGGGGAAAAAGAAATGAACTGTACGCACGCGAATGGGACGTCAAAGTTCACGTACAACAAAGTCGAGGATGGCGCCGAATTATGCTTTAGCCCCGTGAGCGGGCGGGAAAAACAATGTAGTAGCCGAGGGCGCGCAGTGGCGACCCGGCCGTGACGAGTTTGCTCCGTCTCCAACGGCTTCGGACGTCGGTACCTCGTTGCGGGATGATGAATTTGTAGCAACCGGCATGTCATCGGAAACGAAATGATACTTCATCACGGGAAAACTCTTATTGTCGTTGAAACGGCGCCACATCCACGTTTCCGCGGATGTCTACCCTAGTTTCCTTGCACGTCTTTCGAAGAGGAGAGTCGTCTGCCGTCGACTTGTTATCGCGTACATTTCTTTTATTAACCTTCCTTATCTGTGCGATGCGTTGGATGTGCTTTTCTCCACGGTGCCGTCAAGTTACGGAATACACCCCTACGACCTTAAAAAAAAAAATCCCTCCCACACACACGCTGTATGTCACGTTAAATGACCCTGTGTGATGGGATACCTCGGGGACGTAGTCAACGTGAAAGCGACTCCTTGAAAACCAGGCTCTCGTAAGCGTACGTAATTCGTGTCGGCAATTTCGCTCGGTACACATCCCCCGCCGTACGTCTTATTCACGGAAACGGCGAAAATAGGGCGCATCGCGGGATTGTATGCGCGATCATTACGATGGGAATCGCCATAAGCAAATAGGACAGATGCGTTTAACTCAATAATATCCACATCCCTTTCGTCGTAGTTGCGGAGCTATGACGGCTTGTATTCGTGTCACAATATTTTTCAGTTGCTTCCAACCTAATTTCACATCGTTTCCACTTGTTTCCAATCGACATAATGTGTGTCAAGCATATGGATCTTGTTTTTTACCTCCATGCCGTTGGAATAATATCTTTCATTAGAGCAATGGTCGACTTTTCCTTATAACTTTCGAGGGTCGGGATAGTGATTGACGGATAAGGTAGAGTGAATAGCCCTTACCTGGAAAACATTCCTGTGAATAAATAAAAAAAACGTGGGAAAAAGCCGTCGGGGCGTGATGCGGCGTTCAATAGTGATGACAGATTATACTATCTGGCGTAGGAAAGACTTGAACACGATTTTTCCTGGGATCGTAATCAGGGATCCAGGCTGGTTTCCAGTGCTTGCGGGGTTGGGGGGACTAGGGGCGGCATTAACAGCCGGAACCGTTCATTCCTCTACGACCTCTCTTTCGTGGAACTCTATCACCGTCGACAGTTCACGGAACATCATTTCTCGGTTCTGTCTCGAAGAAGCCCCTGTGTTAATTCAATTACTCAGTATCTACTTCGTTCTGCATTACTTAATCAATACATGTGGACCCATCAAATATTTCATCCCCGTTCATTGTTGATTCCTTGAGGTTCTTAGCGATGCGGAAGCAACTTTATCGTCACGAGTAATAAAAGAACGATGATTAACAATTTTAAGCTGTCTGGTACCTAGCACATCACCATAAAAGATACGAAATAAGCATTCCAGTGAACAGGAAAACAAATAGTCGTCTTTTCCCCGGCCAATCTGGGATCATTGCAATGTGAAGCGAAAGTCAATCAGGAGTTAAGAGGATTCAATCCACTCACGATGAAGTAGACGACTGAAGGTTGCGTAGGTCTATGTGCACGTTCGTGTGTGTTAGTTTCTAGTGTTCATATGTAAATGACAGTTGTGTCAATGGGGGAACGTTATTCGAAAGTAACACTAGTTGACTCGAATTTAATCATTCTTATTACCAGTAGTTGCATTGCAAAATTTGACATTATCACGGCAGGAGGTAGGTGATGACTGTCATAAATGTTCGCTAATGGAGGACGTTTGTCATCCATTCCGAGATTTTGAAAAAAAAACTGTCTCCGTTTACATATCGCTGCGTACCCGAGATATTTTACTAATTTGGTACTCTGTGTGGATGAATTTATTAACAGATGTCATAAGGGTGATTTCAACTACACAAATTTGACAAAGTTCAATGTTAAGTATTAACGCCTCGCTGTGACTGGTATGACATTACATGATATCCCGGTGATTAAGCATCACCACAACTGCTAAGGTAATTAATCGTCATGGTGTATATCATGAGTCTTAAAATCACACGATCGTTATGAAATTTACACCGCTTCACGGCTCGTCGGCATTTTCTCCCGTCCGTAGTTAAGTTGTATGTTACTAAGTTGCCTAGGCAAGGACGTTATTCCATTCCATTCCCGGCCACTGTTACTAGATGAATCTGATTAAATATCGCTTCACGAATCACTATTGTCCTCAAAGCCGAGCGTCCTTCGGTTAACGCCACTGCGGGAAATCGGTTGTCGAATACGGTGAAGTGACGATCTCGTGTACCTAGTGTCAAAATGCGGCCGGGGTGGATTCTTCAATGGGGCTAATGCGGTAAAGATTTTCACCAAATTTGCAGAAAGTTGAAATGCTAAAAGGACGGACAGGTAGGCACATGCGGCAACCTTTTTCGTCAGAAATGCACTTGTAGGAAGAGTCGCCTTAATGAAAACGTTATGCAATCATCTCATAAATGATTATACCGGCCGCTAATTTTAAAGATTTCTCTTTCACGTCAAACTTCGACCTCTTTTCCCTAGATTTCATTTCCCTAATCCCGCAAAGAAATAAACAACATTAACGTATGTCCTTCCATCCCTTGTGTATCAACGTAATAAAATTAGCGGGTAAGTTGGGACTGGGACCATTTAACTTTTGCCTAGAGAAACATTTTCTGTTCTGTGGCGTGACAAGACAAGTAAAGATTTCTGGAAAGGTTAATTTCGTTCAAAAGAAGGGGAATGAGTCGTGTCCCGCGGAAGGGACCCCGGTTCAAAACTATAACAAGAATCGGTCATTTGGAGGCATGGTGATCAAAGAACTGGTCTACTTGTCACGTCTGTCTCGATGCATTTGTAATCAATTGCTGATAAATCGTTGCAGTATCGCAAAAAAAAAATTGCGGAAAAGGATGAAAAATCACTCAATCGACTTTAAAATACTTGGGGGATTCGTTCAGAGGAGGTTTATCAACATTGTTTCAGCGAGATGGCGATTTTCCAAGAAGGAAACCCGATGCCCATTACATAAATTGTTATTTGTGCGAATGATGCTGATTCCATATGCTGTTAACGACGATGCATTCCGTAGAAATAGTTTCTGGGAATTGATTGATTGGATAGAATTAGCACAATGGAAAATCCACGGAAGCGCTCACTGCCCGCCATTTTGTTTATTGCGACGCCTGCTCGTCACGACTTGGTGAATGTACAAGGAACGCTGTTGCCCAGCTGCGTTCTATGCTTGCGAGGTTTCCACAGAAATTTCTTCCTCGTGCGGAATGCCACGTGGGTCATTGCGACAGCCCTTTTCTGGTTAACGTAGAAACTTGGGGCGAGGACGGGTCGCATTACCTGCCTCCTCGCGTTGAACCCCCGAGGAGTTTTACGACGTAGCGGATGGGACGGGAGGTTAAGCGGAATTAGCCTTCGCGGAAAAACGGCCGCGTGGGAAGGGCATGTGGGGACCTGTCATTTACTGCCCCTGGAAGTGAAGCAGGAGCAACGTGACCACAAGCGTACCAGTTTCGGAGGGAGACGGACGCCGTGAATCCATATTATTTTTGACGGAGGGAGACATGTAAGTCAAGGCTTACGTCTGAGAAACGAGCATAGCAGGTCAGTGGTTTGAAAAGTACTGGGTGAAAGGGAAGTAATCATGGGAATATAATATTTTTTCCTTAATATCTCGACGGTCATTTTCATCAAATGCAGACGCATAGCAGTAGAAAATATATTTGAATAGGAGGTAAGAAATTCGTCCATCTTTTATTGTCATAAGTTTCTCCTTTACATTTACTCTATTTTTTCGTGAACCGCGCGCGTGCACACCAGGTAAGTAGTTGGTGAATCGGAGGAAAGCGTGGGACTCTAATTTCCCAGGTTTTTACGTTTATTTATGTACGTCCTTTGCGGCCGAGTATTGACGATTGCCCATCGCAGTCGGGTATTTGAAAACTGAAGATTATTTCATGGCCCTTAGAAGGGCCGTTAGGATGCATCAAAGCAATCCCGTCGAGGAATTTACTTTGAGCTGGTGTACTTGGTGACGGCCTTGGTCCCCTCGGAGACGGCGTGCTTGGCCAGCTCACCGGGAAGCAAGAGCCTGACGGCGGTCTGCACCTCCCGGCTGGTGATGGTGGAGCGCTTGTTGTAGTGAGCCAGGCGAGAAGCTTCGGCGGCGATTCTCTCGAAAATATCGTTGACGAAGCTGTTCATGATGCTCATGGCCTTGCTGGAGATTCCGGTGTCGGGGTGCACCTGCTTCAGCACTTTGTAGATGTAGATTGCGTAGCTCTCCTTCCTCCTGCGCTTCTTCTTCTTGTCTCCCTTGGAGATGTTCTTCTGGGCCTTGCCCGCTTTCTTCGCAGCCTTTCCGCTCGTCTTGGGTGGCATGGTGATCACGTTCGGCGAACGGGGTCGATTTCAGTATTTTCGCCGAACATCAGTCGCCTGCTTATGTACCCCTGGTCCGTTCCGTGAGCCGAATCTCCTCGACGACCAATCACGTAAAAGCATGATGTGGCGTCGCTAGGACGGCGGCAGCCTATATAAATGCGCCCAGGAGTCTGACAGCGATTAGACAGCACTACCAGATAAAGAAGCATTCAGCCATGTCCGGACGAGGAAAGGGAGGAAAAGTGAAGGGGAAGTCCAAGTCCCGCTCCAGCAGGGCCGGTCTTCAGTTTCCGGTCGGTCGTATCCACCGTCTGCTCCGCAAGGGGAACTATGCCGAGCGTGTTGGTGCCGGTGCCCCAGTCTACTTGGCCGCCGTCATGGAGTACCTGGCCGCGGAAGTCCTCGAGTTGGCCGGTAACGCTGCCAGGGACAACAAGAAGACGAGAATCATCCCTCGTCACTTGCAGTTGGCCATCCGCAACGACGAGGAGTTGAATAAGCTCCTGTCGGGCGTTACCATCGCTCAGGGAGGTGTCCTTCCGAACATCCAGGCGGTGCTCCTGCCCAAGAAGACTGAGAAGAAGGCATAAGCATCACGCTGTGCGCATAAAAGGTCCTTTTCAGGACCAGAACATACTAGAGAGATGTACGCGATAAATGTCATGTGAAAAAAATAATAATAACAATAAACGTAATAAGCATAGCGAATGAAACGTGGAGCTATAATTGGGCTAAGGTAAACGATGGGAAATAAAGCGTATAAAAAGTGAAAGCGTTTGTGCTGAAATGCAACGAAGAATGATTGAAGGTGACACTGCTTCGTTTACAATGTATTTCATAGTCTGTCATAAAATTTCACCTGCAATCTGCCGCTTAACTACGTTATTTCTTGTTAACATGTATGGTTGCAACGGCGCGATACACATTGTCGCCAGTCCGTTGCCACGTGCTTATTCATGTACGGTTGCAACGGCGCGATATACATTGTCGCCAGTCCGTTGCCACGTGCTTATTCCGATTC
>NW_027286333.1:0-29996 GCF_022747635.1 Hetaerina americana
TCAAGTGAATGGAGGAGGGGAATGTTGTATTTGGTAGAAAGAATCAAAATTCAGGGTTTAGATGTGTTTCATGAGATGACCTCAAAGCACCATTCCTTGCTAGAATTTTAATGCAACAATTTCAGAGCGTAAAAATCATTCGCCTTGACTGGGACTCGAACCCAGATCCCTCAATATCCGGTCGAGTGCTTTAGCCACTTAAGCTACCGAGGCGTCCTCTTACACTCTGAAATTTTGGGGCTTTTAAAGGAACTAGATGTTATGACGAAATACCGTACATACAATGTCACATGCATTCGTAGTCGTGCGCGAGGCGCCACTGTCCACGAGGTTAAAAGCCAACTTTAAACACGTATGGTGTTTTCCCTTTGACAAATTCCAAAGAAACTGCGGGAGATGCCGCAACAGTAACTTATAACGGAGTCATCCGCTAATGTGCATTTTAATGCAACAATTTCAGAGCGTAAAAATCATTCGCCTTGACTGGGACTCGAACCCAGATCCCTCAATATCCGGTCGAGTGCTTTAGCCACTTAAGCTACCGAGGCGTCCTCTTACACTCTGAAATTTTGGGGCTTTTAAAGGAACTAGATGTTATGACGAAATACCGTACATACAATGTCACATGCATTCGTAGTCGTGCGCGAGGCGCCACTGTCCACGAGGTTAAAAGCCAACTTTAAACACGTATGGTGTTTTCCCTTTGACAAATTCCAAAGAAACTGCGGGAGATGCCGCAACAGTAACTTATAACGGAGTCATCCGCTAATGTGCATTTTAATGCAACAATTTCAGAGCGTAAAAATCATTCGCCTTGTTGCTTGTTGTTGTTGTTGTCGACTCCGTTATAAGTTACTGTTGCGGCATCTCCCGCAGTTTCTTTGGAATTTGTCAAAGGGAAAACACCATACGTGTTTAAAGTTGGCTTTTAACCTCGTGGACAGTGGCGCCTCGCGCACGACTACGAATGCATGTGACATTGTATGTACGGTATTTCGTCATAACATCTAGTTCCTTTAAAAGCCCCAAAATTTCAGAGTGTAAGAGGACGCCTCGGTAGCTTAAGTGGCTAAAGCACTCGACCGGATATTGAGGGATCTGGGTTCGAGTCCCAGTCAAGGCGAATGATTTTTACGCTCTGAAATTGTTGCATTAAAATGCACATTAGCGGATGACTCCGTTATAAGTTACTGTTGCGGCATCTCCCGCAGTTTCTTTGGAATTTGTCAAAGGGAAAACACCATACGTGTTTAAAGTTGGCTTTTAACCTCGTGGACAGTGGCGCCTCGCGCACGACTACGAATGCATGTGACATTGTATGTACGGTATTTCGTCATAACATCTAGTTCCTTTAAAAGCCCCAAAATTTCAGAGTGTAAGAGGACGCCTCGGTAGCTTAAGTGGCTAAAGCACTCGACCGGATATTGAGGGATCTGGGTTCGAGTCCCAGTCAAGGCGAATGATTTTTACGCTCTGAAATTGTTGCATTAAAATGCACATTAGCGGATGACTCCGTTATAAGTTACTGTTGCGGCATCTCCCGCAGTTTCTTTGGAACTTGCTAGAATTGTTAGAAAGGGCAAAATTTTGAAAAACGTAATGTACTAATACTCAGCTTTGGGGAAAAATAGTCGGTGAAGATTTTGTTTTGGGACTGACTATAAATTATATTACAGCTTTGTCGCCACATTTCAAACTCTCCTCTCTACCTGAATACGGCATGCCAAACCCTGGATCCTCCCTCATTTGCCCATGCTTGCTATGTTACATGTGGACTTCATCAGAGAGTGACCCAGGCATCAGTATATGAGTATTTTTCTATCTCAACAATGGTACATCATTGAAACCATATTCAGTGTATTAAATATAAGTTCAAACATTGACTTGTTTTATCCATTTTGTAGAATGGAAATCAAATATTTTCACGAGTAATACACATGACGCTATCCTATGAAATTAATTGTTTTGCTATGCTCGATGCGTGCCTTCCTGTCCATTTAAAACAAAATTACTCTGCTGTAGAACGTGAGGGTGAGTTTTTCTTCCCATGGCCTGTGAGCTGGAGTGAGTGATGATGATGAGATATGAAGAGTGAGACTGATAACATGGTTGTGTTGATCAGTCTGTGAAAAATACTTTAATCTTCTCTCTGAACTCACCCCAGTTTTCTATTCAAATGTAGAAGAGGGAAAACTGCTGGTTTTGCACATTAGAATCGGGAGTGAATCAGCTCAGGCCTGTCCTCGTGCCTTTTGGTAAGCTGTTTATTGCTCCAACCACACATAACTCGTAATGCACTGTATGGTTGGAAATTGGGATTGATTTATTTAATTTCTGTAATATCCATCGATCGATGGGATGGAGATGGGTCCTCCCGTCAATGAAGGATCAGTAATTGATGGGCTTAATGCCGTGGTCCGAGGGAAATCCTCTCTTCATTGCACAACATTCTCCAATCAACTGCCGCCCCTTTATCCACGATGGAGTAATCTCGAGGAGGAGGAAATCTGCTTCCCGCCCATCTCTTCTGATCTATTCCTGTTCCTAGACTGTCATTTCTCCATTGCCATACCTCAGTCCCATCATCGTATCAGCAGGTCAGCTGTGTGGGCAGGCAGGAAATGGGATGGGTGGGTGGATGAGGGGAAAGGGAATGATGCAGCTGTTTTGCACTTAGAATTGCATCCCTCCCTCAGTGGGGATAGTTTAGCATAGTGAAATTTTTCTTTTGAACATAATTAAATTTTCCATGGAAATGAATGCAATAATAACCCTGCTCACAGGGGGCTAGACTGCAGAGGGGTATTTTTTACAAATTTCAGCATTCCTATAAACATTGCAAGAGGGACTGAGACGCTTCTAGGTTTGTGACAGACACGGCCGCCTAGCACCCGTCCTAAGTTCACCCAATTAATTCTTGCATTTACCAATGCATGGTCGATCTATCTTAACTTATCCTCATCGACCAAGGATTGCACGTCGGAAGAGGAATACTTAGTTCTACCACGTATATTTTATCATACACGACCTAGGTTTCGACTTACAAAGTGATGTGAGCACCTGATGATGACTTTGTCAGTCAAAACCTAGGTTGGGCATGATAAATTGAATGTGGAAGAACTAAGTATTTTCTTTTCCTATATGATTTGCTTCCACAAAGTGATGCCTCAAACCATTCTATACTCAAGTATTGAGTGATTTGAAGCTTAATTTAGCAAAGCCCTTCATGGTGCTCCTCAATCGATCACTGTAAGCTAAGTTCTGGGGGACTAAATTTTGAATGAACTTCACGTTATTAGAAACCATAGCCTCTAAATTTCCTGGGCACATTACTTGATTGGCTATTTCCACCCTCTTACTACTACTTTCCCTCTCAATGGCTGAAATTCTGTCATTATCTATTGGAAATCCTCAGGATCTCTGGTCCCCAATGCTGCTTTTTAAGTCATCCCCCCAAATATTGATACAGTTTCAGGGGTAACGTGGTGGAAATTCGTCATGATGAAAGAAGACACTTTGCTTTTCCGCATAGACTATTTTTATTGCGTTTTAGGTTTCGTTAGAGCATAACATCTTCAAGTCTAGACCTCCAGGTCAGGACCTAAGGATGTTACGCTGTAAGTAAACCTAGGTCATAATGAAAAAAGTTCTATGCGGAAAAGCTAAGTGTCTTCTTTCATCCTCCCAGTATTGTTTCCTTTCTCGTAGACCCACATACATGGTCATTTCCCTCTCAAACAAGCCCTGCAACGCAGGCGTGTGACACCCTTGTCATTTGTCTTTCTCTCTCAATTTCCAACTGACTTGCGCATTATCATAAATAGATTTGACGCTCTTAAATCCTTTCTTTAAATTAAGCAAACCGATATTCACCTCTAGAGAGCAAGAATTTTCTGAAGGAACATCTATCTCCCTTATCAATAGCACATCAATCTCTGTTCAGGTTACGTTGAGTGACCCATTGGTGGGCACCCCAGAATCCCAGATGCAAGACACAATGGTGTATTAGCATCACAGCTCAGTAGATGTGGGCCTAAGATCACGTGGGTGGGGTCGGGGTGAAACATGGTGGGAAGGATGGTGGGTCCTCTGTGCAGACGGGGGGATTCAGGAATAGAGGGGAGGGGTTCTTGGCAACGTTGAGTCTTCCCTCAAGCTGATAATGGGACTTGGTGGAAGAGGCCTCCATCAAAGGCGGGGTCTCTGGCTCATAGACCGTCACCAGATTGGGTTCTGACGGGAGAGAGTGGCACAAGATGGCCCACCCCATTTATATAGTATTGCTATCATTAGCAGAGAGTGGCCACTGGTGCCACAAGAATCCTGGCCTACTTTGTTATCATGTTTCCCGAGGGATGATGCAATGATGTTTTGAAGGAAACCCAAGTCAAAGATGAAACATGAATTTGTGACTTTTTGGAAGCGAACACACATTATCCAAAACCGAACATAACCAGTAGAATACCATTAATAATAATAAGTGAAATGATCAGGGTGTTAGCATAACTCTTAAAATTCAAATGTACATTTGAAAAAGCTCTTAAACTTCCAAATTATTATGTATTTTTCCTGTATAAAATTTTTTTGGTTCATCTCAGTTTTTAGACAGTCTAGTGTGCACATATGAGATGCAACAGAGTTTGTCAAATCAATCAAATCAAATCATTTATTAGCACATTACATTTACAAAGTTTCGGTAGCTGGCAGCTACCCGCAAATAGGTGCCTTGTCCAACACGTTTAAAAATAGAACAACAAATTACAAAAACATACATACAAATACATATTATACAATATTTTAACATCAATTATCTTCAAAAAATTCCTGTATTGAATAGTAACACTTTTCAATTAAAATGTTCTTTATTTTTCCATAATACTGTTTGTAATTATACCATCAAAGTGTTTTAATCTTACCCTGAACTCAGTATTAATCTTAATGCCCATATAATATGGTGAGTTTTCTAAAAATTTTAGTCTATGAGTGGGGATGTCTAGCAGGTGTTTTTTCCTCGTGTTGTGGTGATGATGGGTTTGGTTGCTGTAGAACATATCCAGATTACTATTGACATACCGCAATAATTCGTATATGTATAGGGATGGTAAGGTTAATATTCTCAGTTTTTTAAATAGAGGTCGACAAGTTTCTCTGTAGTTGCTATTTGTTATCAGACTGATGTATTTTTTCTGTATTTTAAAGATATTTTCCCAGCCAGTTGCATTTCCCCACAATGTTATTCCATATTTCATAATGGGGTAGAAATAACCATAGTACACAGTAAGTTTTGTTTTCATTCCAATTACTTTATTAATGCTTGAAATGCCAAAACGAGCTTTATTAAGCTGTATTGAAACATTTTTCAGATGTTCTGTTTTGTAATGATTTGAATGATTTCTGGCAATGTTTCATGGGGTCATGAATACTCTGAGCTGTATTTACAAATTGATTTGTGGTGTTGGTGCATGGAAACAGCATAATATAATAGGTGTGTTTAAATATTGTTTCCAGAAGTAATGCGTAACATTTCAACTCTGGTTTCAGTTCTAGTCTTGTGAACCGTACCAACCAACGCAATGTCACTGTTGTCGGCATGAGATCTCTTAAAAAACATAAATTTGGCTCTCGGGAATGAAATTATTTTTCAGCTATAAATGGTGTTGTGCGTTAGGAGAGTTGTACCAATTTGAAGTAGCATAGGAACCGTCCTCTGGAGTAAAATTTATTCTGCTGATGCCATGTGAAATACCCGTTCACTTTATTCCATAATGGGCACGATGGAAGTCAGGTGATTGTCCTCTCTCATCTGGAGGTATTTAAAATTATCTGTAATGATGTCCTATGTCACACCCATCACTTCCGAGTCTGGGCTCTTGAACTCCTTCCTCTTCCTGCAAATATTGGTGTGCTTCTGCCCAATGTGCGGTCCAAGTGGGCATAGCTCATTTGGTTCCCTATCTGTCATGGCTGCACTGTTTATTCTTCTCCAGGGATTCTCAAATTTCCTCTATGCGTGGTACATACGCGAGAACAAGCAGGGGGATTTGCTGGAGAAGTTCCGAGACAGCTGCTCGGTGAGGGGAGTGTCAGCAGAGGGCGGAGGGGGGCGAGGGGCAAGGCTGGCGGGCACGAGGGGTGCCGAGGGTGGAGGCAGCAGACTGATCTCATCTCTGGCGCTGAACCAAATGAGGGCGTCGGCCGTCAGCCAGCCGTTCCACAAAGACAGCCAGAGGGAAGCATTGCGCTCATTCCTGTCCAACCACCCGTCTATGCTGTGGCTGATGAATGTGTTTGAGGGAGAGAATGTTAAAGCATCGGACACACTCCGAATGTTGGCATCTCAAGAGAAGGAGTCCATAACCAAGAAAAAGGTTTGTGCGTGTGAACTTGGGTGGTGTTTATTGTTGGCAAAATTTGCAAACCCAAAGCAAATCTATTGCCTAATTATGTATAAATCATCTAGATTTTAATATTTTTGTCAAATTCAAAATATTTGCGGATATTCGGGCGTATTAGTTTATTGCACCCTAGAAAAATTCCCGAAGAATAAAATGCCTTTAGTAAATGTGGAAAATAGTTTCCCATCATCACAATTGTGGATCAGTAATATGAGTATTGCTTGAATGCAGTTGTAGAAGTAGCCTGTGACCTAGTAATATGTTCATTCTTTTCCTTGCCTTGATGTCATCATCGGCTGCTGTTATTTTATTTTTCCCTCGTTGTGCAGTACATGCTGTCAATGGCCAAGCTGTCACTGCTGGCCAGTGGCAGTGCAGTGGCCAGAGAGGCAGCCATGGGCTGGATCAACTCCCAGATGACTTTGATTGAGAGCCAGGAAAACCTCCCGGAGAGCACTGTCATCAATTTTGGCTACGAGCCAGACAAGATGCCCGTGCTGACTCCATCAGAGATAATCAAAGTAAGAGATATTATCTTGAAATGGTGATCAAATGTAGTTGTAAGTTGACTCACTTTGATAGCTATATTCTTGGTGTGACATTGTGCTTACTCTTAACATGGGTGATAGGTTATAGGTGGTTGTCTCCAACATATGACCAAATAAATATTAGAAATAAATTTGTATTGTCCTTGATGTAAATTTGATTGAAATTCAACATTCTTGTGATTTTATTAGTTCTCTTTAAAGAGTCTTTTTCTTCCGTTATTTTTCAGCTCTACATTGCAGATGAGTGTGTGGACGCCACGGAGTACGAGTTCTCCAAAGCCCTTGACCTCCTCCCAATGATCGAGAGTGACTCAGAGAGGGAAGAGTTGTGGTGGGTATCATTAGGGGCCCCCCAAATCGGATTCAGTGAGACTGGCACACTCTCTCTGGTGCTCTGGGTTCATATTGAGGGCAAAGCAGCCCCACTCTGACATGATCAATTTGTCATGCAATAAAGGGGAGGGGTGTTTGCTTCATGGTATTGCCCAAAGTGGACGGTGTAGATGAAGAGTAGTGGCCTTT
The DNA here is from genome assembly GCF_022747635.1 of Hetaerina americana. NCBI lineage: Eukaryota > Metazoa > Arthropoda > Insecta > Odonata > Calopterygidae > Hetaerina > Hetaerina americana. Next base: position 7,466 of record NW_027286333.1, read on the forward strand.
GACCTCTTGGAGGGTAATTTGCATTCAGGGTGATTGAATAGATCTATTATTTCAAAACAGGGAAATCAATCTCATGGGGTGTTTGGAAATATTCTAAATTCTAGGTATAATTATCTAACTAATATTTGAAATGCATTTAATGGATAATGCATGCTTCATTAATGCATTAGTGAAGTATTAGTTTTTTGAATTCATTTAAGATATAATAATAATAATAATTTTATTGGACATTAAACAAAATAGTTTTGCAATAGTCTTCGTCATAGAGATACATAGTTTAGAGATTATGGTTACATAAATACATATTTAGATACAACGGGTAAATATCAAATTTCTCAAAATACATTTGGTGAGACAAATGATTGTATGTCTATCATGGACCACACAATTTTTGAATCAAAAAACTCATTTACTGAGTAGAATGCTTTTTTAGTCAGCCAGTTCCGGATAACTTTCTTAAACTTGGGCACACTCACAACTTTAGCCTCAGAGGGCAATCTATTAAACAAATGAATTTTTAGAATATTGAAAGAATTGCTGTTCTTGGCTAATCTGCAATAGGGAATGTCTAGTGTATCACTGTTCCTTGTATTATGAGAATGGAAGTTAGACCTTTTCTTGAAAGAGCTAAGGTTTTCCTTAACATTACATAGGCATTTATAGATATACAGACTATGCAGAGTCATAATGCCCGAATTACAGAACAGAGGTTTACAATGTTCTCTTGGGGGTGAAAAGGAAATAATTCTGACTGCCTTTTTTTGCATCTTAAATAACATATTTGTGGAAGGTGAGTGGCCCCAAAGTACAATACCATAGTCAATGTGGCAATGAAATAAAGCATAGTATACCTGAATAAGGAACTCTTTTGGAATAATATATTTGAGTTTACGTAACATATACACAGCCTTTGACAATATTCCAAGTGTGCCCAGTATGTGAGGCTCCCAAGTCAATTTTTGGTCGAGTTCGAAACCAAGTAATTTAATGGTACTCGGGGGATTAGATATGGTACTTAGTGAGAAGACCAGGGGCTGAGTTTTATCATTATTTAGAACCAGACCGTTATCAGAAAACCAGTTTGATGCTTCTGATAAACACAAATTAGTTGTAGTACTAGAATTAACATTCTTAGTCTCGTGAACAAAAGTGGTATCATCAGCATAGAGTATGGACTTGCAGGAGACATTTGACGGTAGGTCATTAATTAAAATAAGGAATAAAAGAGGGCCAAGGACTCAACCTTGAGGAACTCCATAGACTAATTTCAGGGGTGAGGAAAGATTGTTATTAGTGCAAACACATTGGGATCGATCAGTGAGATAGGACTCAAAAAATTGTAATTCAAGATCATTGAAACCATAATAATGAAGTTTTTCCAGAAGAATTGGATGAGCAACACAGTCAAATGCTTTAGAAAGGTCACATGCAGTTATAACAATGGAGGATTTACTTAGAAAAGCATTTAGAATTTGATTAATTGCGGACTCGACAGCTGAAGTAGTGGAGTAGCCTTTACGAAAGCCAAATTGCGAAGGAGAGAATAAATTGTTAACTTGAAAGTGCTCATAAACCTGAACTACTGGTATTAAGGAAATAGGCCTATAGTTGGACGGTAACGTTTTGTCTCCTTTTTTATGAATAGGTATCGTTTTTGATATTTTCAAAGCATCAGGAAAGATGCCCGATTGAAAGCAAGAATTTAGAATTAGCGCCAGGGGTACATCTATGAAACCCACAAGATCTTTAATCAAGTTGACCGATAGCCCATAGACATCGGTACATCTAGAGTGTTTTAAGGTTTTGATAATTTGACGGATTTCCTCTTCCGTAATCCATTTCCATTTGAAGGGAGATAATGTTGCTGGTGAATTATTAAGAAGAGGCAAGGCAGTGCTTGGAGTTGAATCAAAATTTGACACAAGGTCAGCAATTGATTCTATGAAAAACTTATTCAGGTCATCAGACTTAAATGGAAGGTCCAGGTCACCCCTCGAATGACCAATCTCCTTATTTATGACCTGCCAGGCTGCTTTTAAATGGTTAGTAGCATTGCCTATATGATCGGAGTTGAAGCTACGTTTGGAATGTATTATTTGATTGTTATAAAAGGATTTAAGTTGTCGCCATGTCCTTTTATCCTCATCATTGCCAGTGCGAGTGTACTTTTGACGCAGCTGGATTACCTGCAATCGTAATTCAGAAAGCTCGGGAGTGAACCATTTCAGGGACTTTTTGAAACTATATGAATGATTCACAAGTCTCTTGGGGAAGCACTGTTGGAAGAAGGACAAAAAAATTTCAAAAAAGCAAGCAAAGTTGTCATTGCCATTTGCAAAGGTGAGCAGAGAATACCAGGTTATGTTTGATAGGAGTGATTTCAATTCACCAATCCCATGAAAGGTAATTGGATGGCAGAAAGTAAGGGTAGTCCTACCTGTTGTGTTACTTTGGCACTTTTTGTTTGAGAATTGGGAATTAAGAGCTAGATGGTCGGATAAACCAGGGTCGATGACCCTGATACAGTACTGTTCAGTGTTTAGGCAAGTAATAACATTGTCCAGACAGGAGTCAAGTCTTGTTGGTTCCCTATTTGCACAATGTAAGTTGTATCAGAGAAGTGAGAGCAATAGAAGCACTGGATGAATGACGTATATCTACGTTAAAATCACCACATAAAATGATTTCGAGACCCAGCCTAGAGAACCACATAAGACTATGCTCCAATTTATCACAGAAAATATTAATATCACCTGATGGGTATCGATATATGCACACAATAATTACATTATACTCCTTTATGGTAACAGCACATAATTCACAATTAACTTCACTAGAAAACTGATTTACTTCAAGCTTCTTGCACAGTAAGTTTTTCTTCACATAAATGACAGTTCCACCATTTTTAGCAACAGTTCTAGAATAGGATGTTACCAGATTAAAGTTTTCAATGTTGAACAGAGGAATTTCCTCACTGCACAACCAATGTTCTGAGAAGCATAAAATATCATAGGACTTAACATTAACAGCTGCTTCCACTACAGAATGTTTATTCCTAAGGCATTGGACGTTTGAGTTTGGAGGTATCTTTGGTAAAGGATTATTACTGTTGTCGCTTAGTCACAAAGAAGGAGTAATATTTGACACTGGTACATTATCGGTGACCAAGTCATCGGCTTTCACAGAACTTTCATTAACAACTTTCATTCCAAAACAGTCAACAATTAGAGAACATAAATGATTTTTACCCTTACCGTTGAGATGTAGGCCATGGCTAGTGTAAAAGGCACGATCAAAACTGTTAACATCAATTACACTAACATGGTCCAGACTATTACTTAATTTTTCTAGCTCAGCATTAACCCTCTTGGTCTCTTTGTTTACACACGAGTCACTGGGAATATCATGACGATGGGGAATATTTGCAATTACAACGTAGGTGTTCGAAAGTTTTTTAACCAAACAAGTCATTCTCTCAATTACTTCGTTACCTTTGTTGAGAGCGATATCGTTAGTCCCAGCCATAATAACAACGCTGTCATCACTTGTCAAGTTTTCCAAGCTCTCCTCGCAATATTTCGTCACCTCGTTTACGCCGGCATTTGCTTTCACCACGCCAACTATTTCATGCTTCCTGCCGACAATCCTTTCGTTCAATTTTGATGATAAGCCGCGGCGAGAGGTCAATCATTATTGTCCTCAAGAGTTCAAGGTTGTTGGTATTATTCCATGGCAACTCTTCTCAACTGGTGGTTACAATTAGCATTAGCACACGGAAATGCCGACACCTTGTTTTTAGAAGTACAAAATCTAACAGTTTCAGGCTTAACTTTGTGGAATTCTTTCATGGTGAGGGTGAAAGAAAGAGAAAAAACACTTTGCACTTCGACAACCTTTTAAAACAACACGACCATAGTTTCCATGCTGCGCAGCATCGAAACCATGGTTGTGTTGTTTTAAAAGGTTTTAAAAGTGTGTGCAAGTGTAAAGTGTTTTTTCTCTTTCTTTCACCTTCACCAAGTACGAATTCTGTTTATTATATGGGGAACTACCATGCATTTAATTTGTAAATCTTTCTTATTTTTTGGTGAAAGCTGTTTAGTGCTCACCAATCTCGGTGCCTAAAATTACTGTAAATCATATTCATGTTTTACGTCATTTGGCCAAGTTAAAACAATCGCCGACTCAGGAGCAGATGTGTCGTGAACTTCTTCAAACCGGGCTTTCATCTCTTTCAATGTTAAGCCTTTTTAAATAGAAGTGTTTAATCAATGCACGAAACTCATTTTTCCAAGTACACAAACGTTTGTTTCATCATTCAACTAAGAAAATGAAGCCAATGACTACAGCTGAACCTTAAACAGCAGTCTAGTGAGAGGTGAGGCTTACTAGAAGCAAACCTTTTCCAAAACTTTAAGCACCATCTCATGGATTTTCTAAGTAATTATTGAATGACCCTCAAGAAGTTTCTTATGGGTAAATGTTCAAATTTCTGTTTTCTTATGCTGCCACCCTTCTTTGGTGCTCTTTTCAAAAGTTGCTGTAGTTTTTCTGTCTCAAAATCCCATAATCATTAAATATCTAGGTATATGGAGACTGATGACATTGCACGGAAAGAATTGAAGGTCTTTTGCAAATATGTCTGTTGCATCTGCAAAAATGCAGTGTTTGGATTAAAATATGCATTGTAGTTAATGTAGCTAGTTTATTCATAATTTCAAGCTTGTAGCTGAGATATTGACAGAAATATTATGGCTACCAACCATATTCATAGAAACGTGCTGGGTAAATGTATATACTGTGGCAGAGTACAGCAGTGCTGCCTCTGATGACTCTGTGCTGAGCCATCCACTGTGCATGGCCAGACTCGGACTGGATTGAATGGAAATCTGAATTAGCAAAGTTTGCTGTATGTTTACCTTTGGTAATCTTCGGGCCACTGAAGGAGAAAACAGGTTGGAAATGTCCCCAAGTCATGACAAATCATTATTTTGCCCTAACTCTTTGTGGCCAAGAGTCAACAGAAAAAGTACCGGAAATGATGAGAGTGGGCATTCCTCATCTACTAAAATAAGTTTCATGTTGTCCGTATGAGTAGAGTCTATTTATGAGAGGGAAATATGCAGGCATAATCAATGCATATGCACATTCAAACGGACAATTAAAGTTTGATTATTATAAGGTAATCTACCGGTTAAGGTAGGTTTTTGGATGGGCACAACTACCAAATTAATATTTTGTGAGTGCTAACAAAACACAATCCAGCAACCTACTCTACATCAGGTCCCTCTTCATCTCTGAGTACTTCCTTCCTCCATTCATCCCGTCCAACGTCCCTATCCTGTTCCTTCCCTTTCCTTGTTTGCCTAACATTCTCCCCTCTATTACAGTCATTAACATCCCACTGCCCGTCAATACCCCCTTGATCCACTTTTCCTGCCTCCATAAGATTTCTCCCAGCAAACCCCTCTCTTCGCCCACCATACCAAGTACTTCCTCATTTGTTTTCTTCTCTGTCCATTTCATCTTCTCCATTCTTCTCCACACCCACATTTCAAAACCCTCCAGTCTACGTCTATCCTCCTGCTTCAATGACCACGTTTCCGCGCTGTACATAGCTACGCTCCATATCAACGTTTTTACGAGTCTTTTCTTAATGTCCTTACTCAACGTCCCCGTCATCAACTCCCTCCTCCTTGTGAAAGCCTCTTTGCCTAGCGCAATTCTTCTCCTTACGTCCTTACTACTTTGACCGTGTGGGTCCAAAACACTTCTGAGATGCGTCAACTGTTCTACCTGCTTTAGTTTTTGCCCTCCTATTTTAATGTTAAGCTTAGCCTTTTTCTTTCTAGAGAATCGTATAACCTTTGTTTTATCAACATTGATTCACATCCCATATCTGCCGCACTAAATTTCCAATTCACTAAGTAATGCTTGCAGTCCCTTGGCTGACTGACAAACTAAGGCTTGGTCATCAGCAAACCTAACTGATTTTATCAATTCCCCGCCCACTTTCATTCCTACCTCCTGTTTTCCCCATGCCTCTTTAATCATTTCATCTGCATACAGGTTGAACAGCAACGGCGATATTGGTCAACCCTGGCTTACACCTCTTCTTAACAACTCCCTTCTCGACTCCCACTTCCCAACTCTCACCTGAGCAGTCTGAGACATGTACAGGTTGCGGATTAGCCTCCTTTCCCTCCAATCTATTCCTATTTTCTGCAATATACTCATTAGTTTTAGACGCGGTGCTCATCTTTGACAAGCTCCCGGCCTTCCTTAAACATTTTGTGCCACTCAAAAACTCTAGTGAGGCTTGAGGCATCATCCTCATAAGCCTGTTAAATGAGCCAAAGGGTCTCCAACGTGGATTTCTCTGGTTTAACGCAAAACTTCACAGCATGGCGTGTGCTCCTTGCTGGTGCAGACGACTCCACAAACAATCAAACGTCACTAAAATCCACCCACCTCCTGTCTCAACACATGACCGGAGGCGACTGAACTAAAGCGCACCTGAGTGGTTGGGGACCCCTCCTTTGAGCTGACCAGTCGGATCCCTATCCGCTGTTTTCCAAATCCAAATCTCCAGGCTCAAGTCCATGCCTCATGAAACTCATACAGGGAGACTGTCACATCAATCCAGAAAGCAACGTTGAGGCTACAGCGGACCAGTCTCCATACTTATTGTACGGACCCTGAATATTCATCTCGCTTACTGATCTCATTACTGCAATGGCATCACGTGTACCTCTCCCCTTCCTAAACCCAAACTGATCATCCCCTAAGTAATTATTTGCCTTACTCTATCCTTTTGTTGATGATCCTGAGAAGAACTTATGCTGCGTGGGATATCAAACTTATTTTTCTGTAAATTTTGATAATATATAGTAATTATGTGCATAGCAGAATCTTTTTTAATGACATTAAAGGTTTTAAATTTATATTTTTAAATAAGACGCCTTACTCATTTCCATGTAAGTGCTTAGAAAACCAGTATTAGTGAAATACTTATCTATGAGTGAGAAAATGAATGTTTGTCCATGTGGAAGTGTGGTTAGACTATAAGAATGGTGAAAGATAATTTTTAGAAAGTTCTTCCAGGTGGTTGAACGCAGTCAATACACTAGCCAACCTAATGGTCTAAGTAAACACTGTGGGTACTTACATAGTTGATTCCATGGCAAGGCAATTTGTTTATAGAATTAATGAGTTGAGCACATGCCTGTCTGATATCTGAATGATTTGCACCAAATGAAAAGTACCAGTGCGACACTTGTTTTAAATTCAAGGACCAAAGATGAAATTGAGAACCATGTCTGATATGAATATTACCTGAATTGTCAATTGTTTTAAATGCATTTTTCATTATGGTCCGCTACAGGACACCCTCTCTTACACCCCATCTTACCCTACCAACACGGTTTTCTCCCTTGTTCATACCAAATCCTGTGTGTGTTAAAATTTTCCAGGCTGACAGTTTGGTGCAAGTCAATACTGAGGGACAGCTGGTTGGATGTGGATTCGTGTGTTCCAGTGGAAACATGCCAAAGGAAGCTCTTCTTTAAGTTGGTAGAGCTCTCGCTGCTAATGGGTGAGTGGTTTTTCCTCTGCTGTCAATGGGGCAAGCCACCGGATCCCTGCTTTGCTTATTATTTTCCATGGCCGTGTTGCTTTGAGTGACCCCCAAGTCTCAAACTATTTGCTCCAAAGAAGAGAGGAGGGTAAATATCTGGGAGAATCCAAATCTCCAGGCCCAAGTCCATACCTCTTGAAACTCTTTCTGGGAAATTGTCACATCAATCCAGAAAGCACGTTGCTAAGTTTGCCCCTGATTATATATATATGTGTGTGTGTGTATATATATATATACACATATATATACACATATATATATACATACATATATATACATACATATATATACATACATATATATACATACATATATATACATACATATATATACACATGTATACATATGTACATATATACATACTACCTTGATCAAAAAGTTCCCGGAATAACCACCGTGTGGCGCTCCCATCGTTCCAATTTGAGTTCTGTTTTTTTTGTTAAATTGGTACATCTGTTGTTGATATTCCCTTTAAATCTTAGTGTCATAACTTGACATTTGCAAAAGTTACGTAGCCAAGAGTACATCTATCTCTGTGTGTTGGCGATTTTTTACAATTTCAGAAATGGATTTAAATTTGCAACAACGAACTTGTATTAAATTTTGCGTAAAAAACGGATTTAGTGGCGCACGGACATTGGAAATGTTGGAAAAGTGTTTCGGCAACGATTCTCTAAAAAAAACGGTCGTTTACCAGTGGCACGAGCGGTTCAGAAGTGGTCGTGAGTCAATCGAAGATGATGAACGCAGTGGCAGACCATCGACATCGAAAGTCGGTGAAAAAATTGATAAAGTAAAAGAAATGTTGGTCAATAACCGCAAATTAACCATCAGAGAAATAGCGGAGGACTTGAACATTGCCTATGGATCCGCCCAAGACATTGTGGTTAATGATTTGGGTTTCCGTCGTGTAGCAGCAAAGTTGGTTCCAAAAGACCTCAATTTCATGCAAAAAAGAGACCGTGTTGACGTCGCAAAAGACATGATTTGCGAGGCTGAATCCGATCCCACATTCATCAAAAGGATCATTACTGGAGACGAGACGTGGGTTTATGAGTACGACACGCAATCCAGACATCAGGCAAGTGAATGGCGTTCACCAAATGAGCCGAGACCAAAAAAACCACGTCGTTTTCAGTCAAAAAAGAAGGCAATGCTGACGGTTTTCATGGATTACAACGGTGTAGTGCATCATGAATTTTTGCCAGAAGGCCAGACAGTAAACAAAGAGTATTATTTGGGCGTTATGAGACGTTTGCGTGAAGCAATTCGCCGAAAGAGACCAGAAATGTGGGCAGAAAACTCGTGGATTTTGCACCATGATAACGCACCGTCGCACAGTGCTAGCATTATTCGTAATTTTTTGACGAAAAATGCAACAAATACCATCCAACAGCCACCGAATTCACCTGATTTGGCTCCCTGTGACTTCTTTCTGTTCAATCGAGTTAAAAAACCATTACGGGGAACGCGTTTTAGCAGCCGAGAGGAAGTAATGGAAAAATCGCAGGAAGCACTGATGGACATACCGAAAACCGACCGTAACTTTTGCAAATGTCAAGTTATGACACTAAGATTTAAAGGGAATATCAACAACAGATGTACCAATTTAACAAAAAAAACAGAACTCAAATCGGAACGATGGGAGCGCCACACGGTGGTTATTCCGGGAACTTTTTGATCAAGGTAGTATATACATATACACATATATACATATATATACACACACATATATATATATATATATATATATATATATATATATATATATATATATATATATATATATATATATATATATATATATATATATATATATATATATATATATATATATATATATATATATATATATATATATATATATATATATATATATATATATATATATATATATATATATATATATATATATATATATATATATATATATATATATATATATATATATATAAACAAAGTCATAAATCGTGTTAGTTACACCATTCTCATACTCGGTACCGATTTTAATGATATTTGGTTTTCTCGATGCACCTCAGCTCAGAATGGTGGAATAACCATTGAAGTATCGTAAAAGTGTGGTATCGTAAAATATCGTATTGTCGAATTTAAGGATATTTGATATTTTGAATTCATCTCCGCCCAGAGTAGCAGAACACTCGTTAAAATATTGTGTCGTAATATTGTATCGTAAAATATCGTATCTTCGACTTTTATGATATTTGGTTTTCTGGATTCGTCTCAGCTCAGGATAGCAGAATAACAATTAACATATCGCAAAATTATCGTATCATAAAATATCCTATCGTACTGCTTCATCGAAGAAATTTCAACGTCTGAAGCAAGGCCACGCAGTTCCTGGTCATCCGGATGTGCGTTCTACTGATGATCTGGACTGTATTTATGCAGTTCATCCGAAGAAATATGAATCCTTCCATTTTCGGTTGTTACTGGTGAATGTTCGAGGGCCAACAACGTTCGGATCACTACAAACTGTTAATGGTATAGTGTGCCCAACATTCCGTGGTGCATGCCAAGAGCTCAATTTGCTTGAAAACGATAATCATTGGGATACGACAGTGGCTGAAGCAACTAACTATTTCTGCATCTCCAAGTCAGATACGCACATTATTTGCTATCATCCTTTCGACATGCTTTCCATCCAATCCACGTGACATGTGGTACAAATACAAGGATAACATGTAAGAAGACATTTTACGTCGAATTTGTGTAAGTTCAAGAAATCTCGATATTGAGGTAAATGAGGAAGGAGATGCATAACCAGACTTTGCTGTTGATTGAATTCATGTGTCACCTCATGTGCGGCAGTTTATTATGCTGGGTGGTACCATTGCAGTAATGGTATCACTAATCAAGAGGAATATAGAATACAATCAGGAAGCTTTTGCCTGTTTCGTAGATTTCAAAAAAGCATTTGATAGAGTGAATTGGGAAAAACTAATGAGTATTCTGCAGAACATAGGAATAGATTGGAGGGACAGGAGGCTAATCCGCAACCTGTACATGTCTCAGACAGCTCAGGTGAGAGTTGGGAAGTGGGAGTCCAGAAGGGAGTTGTTAGGAAGAGGTGTAAGCCAGGGTTGACCAATATCTCCGTTGCTTTTCAACCTGTATTCAGGGGAAATGATTAAAGAGGCATGGGAAGAACTGGAGGTAGGATGAAAGTGGGCGGGGAATTCGTAAAATCAGTTAGGTTCACTGATGACCAAGCTTTGGTTTGCCAGTCAGCCAAGGGGTCTCAAGTATTGCTGAGTGAATTGGAAATTCAGTGCGGCAGATGTGGGATGATAATCAATATTGATAAACAAGGGTTATGCGATTTTCTAGAAAGAAAAGGGCTAAGCTAAACATTAAAATAGGAGGGCAAAAACTAGAGCAGGTAAAACAGTTTACGTATCTCGGTAGTGTTTTGGACCAACAGGGTCAAAGTAGTAGGGACGTAAGGAGAAGAATTGCGCTAGGAAAAGAGGCTTTCAGAAGGAGGAGGGAGTTGATGACGGGGACATTGAGTAAGGATATTACGAAAATACTTGTAAAAACGTTGATTTCGAGCGTAGCTTTTTACGGCGCGAAAACGTGGTCATTGAAGCAGGAGGATAGACGTAGACTGGAGGCTTTAGAAATGTGGGTGTGGAGAAGAATGGAGAAGGTGGAATGGACCGTGAAGAAAACAAATGAGAAAGTATTTGGTATGGCGGGCGAAGAGAGGGGTTTGTTGGGAGAAATTCTATGGGGGCAGGAAAAATGGATGAGGGGCGTATTGATCGTTAGTGGGATGTTGAAGACTGTGATGGAGGGTAGAATGTTAGGCAAACGAGGAAAGGGAAGGAACAGGATAGGGATGTTGGGCGGGATGAAGGGAGGAAGAAAGTACTCAGAGATGAAGAGGGACCTGATGTAGAGTAGGATGTTGTGTTTTGCTAGGAGTCACAAATTCTTAAATTAGTAATTATGTCTATCCAAAAACCTACCTTAATTGGTAGAGTACCTAATAATAATATATGTATGTATGTATAAACCCTTTCATATTCTGCAAAATTATCTGCACAGCGTGGAAGCAGATAGCATAAGATGCCCAAAGTGCATAGTGAGAAAGTAAAGAAAGATTTCGTTGGCTTTCCAAAGCACTTCTTCAACAAGTTGACCCACTTAAACATCAGAATCGGTTTCCTCTATAAGGCTTGAATCAGGACAATCCTTTCAGTACAGAATTCAAGAAAATGCTTTCTCTTGGGACGAGAGCGAGAGCCTTGGGTCCCAGGATGCAATTGAAGTTGGCAAATCCTTGCTTTGATGCGCACTGGAAGTTAAACACATGTACTCAAATACTTATGTTGTCTTATTTTTCTTCAAATTGAACCTCTTTTAACATTGGACCCCTACCATTACACCCGTACAATATATATTCAGTGATGATAAATTTTCACTAATTAGAGCCTCAATCATCAAATTAATATTTACAATTTTGATTCTAATGTACCATAAAATTTGATTTAAAAAAATCCAAGGTGTAGCCAGGACATAATTTTCTCCATAACGATTTTCCTTTGTGTGATCATAGATTTGGGCAGCATTAAAAATCACATTTGATTGATTGATTGATGGATGCACCATCAAATGCATCGATAATCAATCATCATCCCCCCCACGTTTGCATCTACGAGTGGTCCCCACCCATAGATGCAGATGTGGGGACTAGTTGCCTTCTCCTATCCTACAATATTTTCATCGAGAGGGTACAATCGCATCTGCTCTATTTGATTCAATAAAAAGAGGAAATGGGTGAGCCGCTGCTCTCCTCAGGATTGTTTCCTGTTGCCCTGTACATGGCAACCTTGAAAGTAACTTTGGCCAGGTGTGCCTGCGATGAGGGGAGTGGTGCTGCAGCACCAATCACCGCTGTTCCATCGCTGCTCTTGGTGCTGGAGCACTGCTGCTCTCCCCCGCATGTCCAACTAATTGGCAGGAGCCGCTCGCCAAGCCGAGGCAAGGGGGTCTGCATAATAGTTAGGCCATCTTACCCAAGGGTGGTCACCTACGTCCTCCCGAGCACCTTTTTGATTGCCCACGGAGTGCACTTGCTTATTGTGCTATTGTTTGTGCTGCTGATCTCTGTATCTAGAGATTGACCCTCCATCCAGAGCCAGGTGGATGTACTCGAATACATTATCATGTGTGCAGTAATAAACCACCCGAAAATTGTTTCATCCATTGCTGAAGACATCATCAGGTTAACCTGAAATTTTGATATATTTCCTAGTAGAGTGAATATGTGAATTAATAATGAATGCTCAATAAATTCGGTTTAGTTGCAGAAGGTTACAAGCGCGGGAATTTTATAAGGTAACAAACACCCAGTATTTCATTTGCTTTTGTAATAAGTACAAAATGTCTTTATGAATAACTCATTTAATAGTAAAGGCTGTACATTTCATCAATAAAATATCACAAGTGATTTGCCATCGCAGTCAGACATGCAATTTTTGTGGAAGTGATGGCTTTAAGAAAATGTACTAATTATATAATGCTAGTTACAATTATACATATGGAATGTATGTATGTATGTATATAAATGGAATGGGATTGAGGTTGGGATCAGATGTGGACCATGGAGGCATCATGAGTTCAGGAAACTATTCATAATTGATAACGTCTTGAACTTCGTAAGCTTCAGTTTCCTCCTTCATGTGTAAGGAGTGGAGTGAGAGGAACGTCTGGTATCTACTTCGTAATATGTTTTTCATTCAAAGTACAATGGTATGTGTTTTTCACCTAGGAACTTTTCACAGCTTTATTTATAATTCCTTTGCATAAGGGTGGTTTTATGAGGGTATGCCAGGTGTTTCTGAGCCTTCTACCTGTCATCTCAGCTCCCTCCCTGCTCAGTGTACCGCTATATACTACATCCATGTTTTTCTGCTGACAAAACCCCACTCTATGGGTCATATGGCAATTTTTTTTATTTGTAAAAATTTAGCAAATTGATTTCATTTTATGAGATGTGACTACGCTTGTTGATGATGTAGTTTGATTATATTATCTTTTCAAAGAAGTATTAAAATGTATAAACACGGGGAAGACATGTCTAGTGACTGGAGGATTATTTAATTGCATAAAGATATTGATCCAGCTGATATTTTCTTATGTGCCCTTGGCTCAAGAATGTGGATGTACCTAGCCTAAGCCTAACCACTACTGAAATGGGTATATTTATTTTTCATTAGCTTCAAAATTTCAGTTATTAATTTGAAAATCTCATAAAATGCAAAAACAGTTTAATAGTTCAATCATAGACTCTCCCCCTCGGGTCAGTTCTGGGGTTTCAAAAGTCTTCTGCCAATCAAGTGGCTCACTTCATTATTAGGATTACTCACGTCCAGCACTCGTATAAGGCCCACAGTAAATAGACCATGGAAGCATATCAAGATATTTTCATTTACTGGATCAATGAATTAAGCAAAGAACATTGCAGGTTTGTAATTACCAATCTGTAGGATTGATGGCATAAGATGAAGGCCATGTCAATTCAGGTGTGTAGGAAGACATTTTGCCGTGAATATTTTTGGCAAAAATCAATTTTGTTAAATGTTGGATTTGAAGTTTATATCGTTTGAGCACATGCTTGCTGAATATATCTTATTCTCTGTTCAGGAAGGTGTGGGAATGGAAAAGAATGATCGAGGCTCCTTTTCTCATTCATGTGAATGCAGACTTGCGTTTGTGTGTGGTCCTGCCGTGTCTTTGGGTCATGTCGACTTTTCTGTTTTGAATATGCACTTTGGAGATGGATAAGGGCACATGCTTTCCAATTACACTTTCCAATGTTCCATTCAAATTGGCTCGGCAGTGTGGAAAAGTTAATTTCTTCCCAAATTTTCCATGGTGAGAGCAGCAATTAGGCCGTAGCGCAGTACTGCTCTGGTTCTCTCCCTTGTTCAGATGTGACGCTGTTTGAGGCATGCTGGTCGTGTTGCCTGAAACTGCACGACTGGTCATCCGTGGGCTGAAGGTCCCTTGGAGGGCCGATGTTATGCAGGGGCAGTGTCAGACAGTGGGATGGTGCCCCAGCAAGGGTCAGAATCTAATTCAGTTTGATTGTCAGCAAAGTCAGTGGACAAAGGGGTATTTCTTAATGACATATACTGACCTGGCACTTACAATTTGACTGAAGCAATGGCACCCTTGTAACTTGTTGCAATTTAGGATATGGTATGTTATTTTTGTACAAACTATATTTTTACCAAAGAAATATTTTTTATATTTGTCTGCAATGGGATTCAACTCGGCTCTGGTCTCCTTGGTTATTGTCTCGTGATGTAAGATATAGGGGCCAGGATGACACTACAGTGTGTAAGTTGGTGCTACAAATCGTGATGGCCAAATGCTCAGTGTGGCAGCTGAGTTCAGAGACTCCCGAAGGAGAGATGGCAGCCTCGCTGCTGGGGCATTAATCAGGATTTCCTGGAAATAAAACATGGGAGCAGAATATGGTGCACGGAAGGGTAATGTGCTCTCATGACGGGCTTGGATATAATGTGTGGAGATAACCGTGTTATGTATTTGCCGCTAACTTCTCGTGGAGTTGATAATTGGGAATGGGTTCCATCGATACGTGCATTGCATGCGAGGCCCACCTGTGCCCTTGGCTCAACCACCACTGCCATTCACCAGTTGGAGGGGTGGATTGCTGTCAAACCATATGGAGTGATGTCATGTTGCCACGGGGGGGAGGGGAGGCGAGGGAAGTTGCCTTAGGCGCGTACTTTGAGGAAAAAAAAATCACACTTTGAGTCAAAATCTATTGTCTCTTGTGCAAAGGTGTGTAAAAGGGAGTGGATTAATCGAGACTTCTTCTGTTGACTTGAAGCGTAAGAAGATGTCAGCTGATTAAAAGATTTGTATGAACTTTTCTGATGGTTCTGTGCCTGACCAGAGTTAATTGATGCTAAGATTTTTAGGGATTCCAAGGCATGCATCATTGTGTGCATCTCCATTCCGGAATGGACCATTTCGGGGGTGGTGTTGCACCCTGTGTGGGGCGAGGTTAGCTCGACTGTTAGGAGGCACTTGGCACCCGCAGCCGGTGCGGTGTGGTGTCTCACATGGATTCGATGACTGGGGTGCAGCTGTGGCAAAATATGCAGGAATTCTCTCGGACAAGAGTCGAGGTGAGGGAAGGATGGAGAAACGATGTTGTATTTAATAATCGAAAAGTAAATGGAGATTATTAATGGTAGTCCTGTGTATTCTGTTGTTCTTTGAAATGGCAGAGCTGGATAGTGCCTTAATGAAAGCCATGTGTGCAGCTTATGTTGTGACCATAAGTGAAGTCATTGCCAGGAGGTGCACCATAGATTTATGGCCATTGATAGGCAAACTGAATTTTGGTTTGAAACTCTCTCTCTCTCTCATACCATTCATATTGTGCTGTGAGGCAAAATAATCAATTATTTTCCAGCCAAATATTGATGTTGACTATTCGCCAAGTGAAGCGCTAAATTAAATGGGTAAAGATTGATTTACTTGATGAAGATAAGAAGAACATGTGGAGCTGGTGGAGAGTTGAGTGACGTTGGATCCAATTTGGAATTGTTTCTTCCATCCCTTCTCCTGTGAAGGCTTGAGTGACATCTAATATAGGAGCAGGTTTCAAATTTTCAAACATGGATACAAAAATAGAGGACTCGGAGAGTGGTCTTCGACTTTTGGCAACTTCTTGGTGCTGTGACAGAACCAAAAGTAAAATTTGATTGAAACTGAATGCAAATGAGGACTAAAATTATGGTACATTATGGTGTAGTTAAAGTGTGGCAGTGTGAGGCTCAGCCTTTCTGTTGCATCGCCATGGTCATCCTCGAGAGCAAAGGTCCAAGGGCAGCGAAAAGCTGCCTCAGCGTCACCTCCAGACATGCTGTCCAAGTATGTGATTTGAAAGTACTCGACTGAAGAAAGTTCATGGCTTTTTCATTCCCATTTACAAATAACACCAATGATGCCAGTTGAATGACTAATGTATGCTCAAATAATATAATTGTCTCTGCACAGCAAGTGAGGCCACGAGGGGGAGATCACTATTCTGTGGGCGTTCTATGTTGCTCAGTCCTGGCCGTGTCAGTGAACTCTCTCGAGAAGTCTGGCTGAATGCGCCAACTTAACTGAACAGTCTGTTCATCTCGTGTTGCATAAGTGTAGTGTCATGCATGCATCTCTTGAAACCATTCAGCCGAGTTGAATCAATGCTGATGATGGGATTTGCCAGGCAGACTCCACTGACTTCCTATGACATTAAGCTCATGTTTACTGTCGGAGCCTTGTGTGCAAACTGTTTCAAATACTATTTGTAATTGCTTCACGTGATGTAGATTGTGATAATGATCCTAGTCAGCTCTAAGTGCACTCGATGATACAGCACCAGCAATCCCCTCCTCCCCCATTTTGCCCTTGACGTAACTGTTCTTTCGCCTGTTCAAATGACCGTAGCAGTTGAACACTAAACATGAAGACCAACACTTACCACGATTGTTGAAATGTGTACTTAACCTGTTTTCCTATCTTCGTTTATTTCTCTCTTGGCAGGGAAAACACCGCTGGAAGTTCTACCGCCAATCGATAAAGTCATGGCTATGGAAGATCTGGGGACACTGAGGGACAGCAAGAGCTTTCAGTATCTCCTCCAAATTGGTTATGAGCATTACATGAAACTCTGAAGTTCACCCGACTCCCATCTTGCCATCTAATCGAATTGGAATGCTATGGAAAAATTTTATATCCTGAAGTAATTGGTAATTTTTTCACCTTGTGTTGTAATAAAATATATTTGTTAATGTACTGTACAAATTGTTGCTTTCAATTTTAATATTATTAAAATTTTAATAGGCTAAGAAAGATTAACAGTATTAACATTCAGTTAGAAATAACTGACAAGTATAAATGTCACTAAGGTAAGGTTTACCCTATAAAGGTGACCTCTCTGATCCCATCCATTTATTTTGAAGAATACTAGTTTAAAGCTGTGGAAATGGTCCATTAAATATCTCAGACACAACTGGGATTTGAAAAATGATCATTCATCTCCTTCCATTGAGTGATAATTGCCATCATGAGGGCAGGAAGTATGATGGCCACTCAAATTAACATGTAAGTGGGAGTCGTTGATGCTGCTTGCGTTGTTCCCTGCAAACGAAAGAGAGAGATCATATAGTGGATTCATAGGTGACCACAAAGAACCAATTGACTGGATTAAATATTACTCCTAAGATTGCGATCGATTTAAAGGTTACTTTTATACTTTTTTCACAATCTATTGTGTCTCTCAACAAACTCTTTGGATGCACTTCTGTAATTTGGAGGGAGTCATATATTTGCACCCTCTCTGTGCCAATATTTCGTGTTTGTTATTTCCTTATGGTAGCTCCTTATATCTAAAATTCCTTGGGTGCATAAAGTGGTGGCAGTCATGGTTGTTGCCATAGTTGGTTTGTTAATTATTACTTCTCTCGGCTCTATTCTCTCCTGATATGTTTCTTTTTTCATGATGTAGGGTAAGTATTGTGTTCACCCAAAATCAATTTAGGGATTTCAATGATGATAATTCAAATACCATTTATCCGAGCTACTGTAAATGTGGTGTTAAACTTCCTCTTCAGCAGTAGTGCTGGGATTTATTATGTTTTGATGGATGTTGACCTTCTGAAATTGGCTTGTTATGAAGGATAATTTAACAATTTTATTCATATTTCTCAATCTTCTCTTGCAAACCAGTTATGTTATTGCATTTTAAAGTGTGTCTGCAATGTAATTGGGCAATTTGAATTTAGAGCTTTTTTTCTCTTAAACAAATGGTTTAGGGAGCATGTTATCTTCAACTTTTGGCCTTTGACTTATTATTTCACCTTAAATTGACTCTGGGCAGTTTTGTAAAAAAGGTAATTTTCATTTGGATCTGTTATTGGCAGATTGTCTCAAAAGGTAAAACCCAGAATATTCCAGATAACTGTGATTTATTTTTTAAAAGGCAATACTCTGATTTTTCAGTAAATTATTGAGGGAAACTTTATAATTAATGAAGAATTATGCCATGTATGAATTATGCATAAAAGGCTATTGAGGTATGTATATCCTTGGGCAAAGTGGCCGTGTGCTGTTTTTATTCAGCTTGAGAATATCATTTGAATCTTCAGTGAAAGGATGCATTCTGTTCGGTGCTGAGAGAGATGCAATCAAAAGGAGTTATTTAATTTTCTTAAGTATTGATACGGAAAGATGAAACTTGGCTCAGTGAAACTGGAAGTGGTTATCAAGTTAGCAAAAATGAAATTAATTCATTACAGTACAGGGTGCAGCGACATACATACATTCCTTTTTTGAAGGGGTTTTGCTTTATTAAAAAAGGAAGACATGTTGCCTCACCCTGTATTATAATAATTTGGTGCGGGGCAATTGGAACAATTTTGTGCCTTCATTGTCTTTATTAAGGTTATTAATATGTCATTACTAATCAATAATTCATTATTAGTTCATATTGTAAATTGAAAAAAATGATTCATCCGCCAAAGATAGACCCGCCTTTAATTCAAGGATCGTTCGTGGGTATTTTGCGCGGTGATGCCACAGATGTCAGTGTCTCTCATCACTGCATTTGCAGTTGCTGTACATACCAAGCAGCCACATCTTATGCAGAACAAAAACTTTTGTAATGGCTTGGAGATTTTTGCTCTCAATATGTTGGTTGCTTGCTGGTATTACCATTTTGTACCAAGCAGCCCACTAATAATTTCATTCCTGGGTTGCAATTGATCCATTTAGAATTAAGACCTGAAAGTCTGCGTTATTAGTGGGCGATCAATAATATACACAGCCAGGAAAGTCTCGCTTACGAGGACTGAATGGGAGATTAGTTACATTTACAATGCATTCACGTTTCATGGGCCTATACATTTTTGGAAGTGACTTTTTTTGAAATGTTAGTTTATAATAAAGCTCTATTGCTTTGTTAACTGTTTCCCCACAGGGAGAGAAAATTTTATAACTAAATTATTGAAACCTCCACTCTCTCCTCAAGTTGATGCCAAACTTGGCCATGGTGGCATGAAGAACCAATTGGTTTCCACTTTTGTAGAATTTGTGGGCAAGGTGATTAACAGTCTGTCAGGAGACGGCAACACAATGGACAAGGATACCACTATGGATTAACAGGCGAGTGGCTGGTTCCTTATGATATTCTAGCAACATTTTTTTTGTAGCTTCTAACAATTCGTGACATTTTCCTTGCATGGTTGCTCTAAGAGATTGCTTGCATAAAATGCCAATGTGCGTGTTTGTAGGTGAGGTGTGTTGAAAACATAATGCTGTGTCTCATGGAATGAGTGCAAACATTAGGAGTGCATTCCGATCCTCACTTTGGAATGTTTGTCACGAGCTTCTCCCGCTTGAACATTAGCGCTGATCACACTTGGTGTGTTCAATGCGCGGGTATGCTTGCTGCTGGCCCTTTTCTGCTAGAGAACTCGGATGTGAAATTCACGTTGGCAACCCAGTGTGATGACGTAAATAATTCAAGAATTAGAATGCACCCTTGGTTTAAAATAATTGTGAGTGATCACTTGTTACTCTTTACCCCCCCCCACACGCCCTTGCGGCGGCTTGCGGGGTATTAAGTAGATGTAGATGTTACTCTAATTATTATGATGCAGTCTTCTGCTCTAAGCTTTTAAAATGTTCTTTGTAGCAGTCTGTGTGGACTTTGATGTGGTGGTATTCAATATTATTGTTTTTTCTCTATTTAACCTAGAAGTAAATAATTTTTTTGTGGTGCTCTTGCCATGGTAATTTGAGCTTAGCTGACTCCCTAGCATAGGTTATGCTATTATCAGTAAAACATCTAACATACTTTCCTTGCAAAGTCTTCTATGCATGCAGATGTTGAAGATCTAAGTCTTCTGGGATTTTCTCTGCATTGGTCCATATTTATGGGACAACAGTTTTGCTGGCGTTGCAGTCTGCATCATTAGGTCAAAAGTACCTCTGACCTGTAGGCACCGACTGCGATTCTGGCAAAACTTTTGTCCCATAAATATGGACGAGCGAGGAATATAACCTGGAAGACTTAATTCTTCAATTTTACATTCTTCTTGGAAATGAATAAATAGTAACTTTGTGATTCCTCTGAAAATTTATTGCGATATGACCCGGGTTTCGACGTTCAACGTCATCTTCAGGTATTTGTTCATCCATTCCAAATTCACGCAGTGCGTTGATTATTTTGTAAGCATGGCTGAATGAAAGAATCAAATGTTGGTTATTCCCTGAATAGCCTACTACTACCAAGTAACCCACCTATTCCCCAATTGTCAAAAGGGCCTCAACTATGTGAAGAAATTAGTCTCCCATATACTTCGTGCAAGCGACTGCCAAGTTTTGTAATGCCTTATATGCTGCTTCCGTTTGCTCTAAATCATTTCGTCACCGTAAAAGTGTTAGTGCAATATGCATTTAAGTGACCAAGATCATATGATATTGTTATTTTTACCAATATCGAGATACTTACCTATACAGTGCAAATAAGGAGGGGGAATGTGTGGGAGGGCAGTTAATTACTCGAGCCCTGAAGAAGTCACACGGTCAATCACGATAGCCCCTGTCCACGACTTGTTGGTGAATGTAGGCATCGTAAATATTCGAGGTCTGTTCGAAAAGTATAGCGAATTTTGAATTTCCGCGGGTCACGTATATTTAATTTTTTTGTGGCGCTAGGTCTCTCACTTGTGCCAGAAAATTCGGCCATTTTGAGTGTTCAGTTGTTAACAGCTGTTTTTCCGGGACGTGTTTTGGCTTATATTCGATTTTTGCCTGTTCCAAAAAATGGATCAAAGAATCTGTACCAAATTTTATGTGAAAAACGTAAATAAGTACGCGGACGCATCCCGAATGTTGACGGTGGCATATGCAGAATCTACCTTGGACCGAAGCAACGTTTATCGGTGGTACATTTTGTTCTCAGATGACCGAGAAGATGTGAACGACGAAGAGCGTGCCGGAATCCCGAGCACGTCAGCAACAGACGAAAACATTGTTGAAGTGAAGCAAATAGTATTGGCCAATCGTCAAATCACCGCTAGAGAAGTTGCTGAAGATCTAAACTAATCGATTGGCTCGTGCCATTCGATTTTTACCAATGATTTGGGCATGACATGGGTCGCAGCGAAATTCGTACCGAAAATACTCAATGTCGACCAAAAACAGCGAAGCATTAACATTGCTAATGAGGTTTTGGACTCTGTCCGCGACGACTCAAATTTGCTCAAAACTGGTGACGAATAATGGGTTTATAGTTTTGACTTGAAAACTAAAGCTTAATCATCCCAATGGAAGCTGCAGTACCAGCCAAGACCGAAAAAAGCGCGCCAAGTTCGGTCGAATGTGAAAGTTTTGCTCAAAGTTTTCTTCGATTGCAGGGGCCTGGTGCGTTGAGTTCTTGCCACAGGGTAGAACGGTAAATGAGGAATATTACCTGCAAGTTATGCGCAAAGCAATCAACTAAAAACGCCCGGATTTGTGGAAGGACAAAAATTGGCTTTTGCACAATGGCAATGCCCCTGCGCGCAACATCATTACTGCGAATTTAGGGCCAAATACAAAACACTAATGATGCCGCAGCCACCGTATTCCCCAGTGACTTTTTCTTGTTCCCGAAACTGAAGAAGCCCATGAAAGCTACGCTACGATTGACGAGATGAAGACTGCATCCAAGGAGGAGCTGAACAAGATCGCGTAAAATAATTTTTTAAAGTTCTTCAAGGATTGGCAAAAACGCGAAACCCACGCGAGGGTTGATGATTTAAAATTTTCAGTGGCACAACCTGTGGCCGTAAGGAG
>NW_027286334.1:17500-22500 GCF_022747635.1 Hetaerina americana
TCCTTTTTTCAAAGATATTGGGTTTAAATAAAGTATGATACCGCTCCATTAATTTTAATCTGAATAATTATACATGAGAAATGCTACCTTGCATTTCGGTGATCAAAATTACGTAAAAATCGAATTGAAAAATGAAAATTTTTATCCTTGGAAGAAAAACGTTGAAACTTCGCACCGTGAATGTGAGTACGAAGAAAAAAAATCCCAAGGCCTAAAACTTTTGGAAATTGACATGGTTCTCCAACGCGGAGTAAATGTTATGGCTGGTTGAGAACCGACTTATCCGGAGCGAATCCCATCTGTCCACGGTGACTAACACGGTCAATAATAAGAACGGCTATTATTCCTTTACATGAAAGCCGTTTCCATGAGGATATCACTACCTTTTTATTAAATAAAGGCAATGAAGGGAACGTACAAGTCCAAACAAACGATTAAAAATTGCTTTTTTTTTGGATATTGCGAAATATGGGCGAGGGAAGGGGATATTTCCATGCCTGGCTTATAATGTCGAGGAAAATGAATTAAGTGTTAAGTAACGATATATATATGTTGAAAGGTTGACTTGGTTTGTAACTGATGTAACGATTTTTGCAATTCTTCCGGGAAAAAATCCGCAAGTGAAGCGAATTTAATGCGCAAATTATTCGCTGAAAACGAATAAATTACTTGGAAAAATTTTCTAAGTGCCGATTAATAATAATAAAGTAAGAAGTAAGGGTAAACTGGGAAGGACATGCAGAGAGAACGTAATCTTTGGAAAATGGTCGAAAATTTTCTAAGTCCCGCAAAAAATCGGCGTTTTGGACCAGTCTTTTTGCCCAGAATCTCCGAAAAACACCGGCGATTGCGCCATTCTGAGCAATGTCCAAGGGGATCCCAAAATGATTTTGACTTATATGTGGAGTATCGCATTGGCGAGTCCAACCGGTCAGCAAATGGCGAGGAAGTGATTCGGGGTTGGTTCTCGGTCTCTTCGGATCTCGCCCACCTCTACCTAGTCCCTTTTGGATTTGGAACACGAAAGTATAAATTTTCGGGCAAATACCGACGCCATGCGGGTTGCCGGGAAACCCCCGGTCGATTCCCGGTGTCGAGTGGGCTCGGAGTCGGTGAAAATTGAACGTTCTCCTCGCGAGAAAATCGAGCTAAGCGTGGTCCCGGTGGGTGATTCCGCCGGGAACATAGCCCATGCAAGCTCCCTGGTTGATCCTGCCAGTAGTCATATGCTTGTCTCAAAGATTAAGCCATGCATGTCTCAGTACTAACCGCTTTAAGGCGAAACCGCGAATGGCTCATTAAATCAGTTATGGTTCCTTGGATCTTACCCACACTTACATGGATAACTGTGGTAATTCTAGAGCTAATACATGAAACTCGTGCCTCGACCAGTGATGGAAGGGGTGCTTTTATTAGAACAAAACCAATCGGTCGGTCTTCCGTCCGTTGCCTTGGTGACTCTGAATAACTTTTGGCTGATCGCACGGTCTGAGCGCCGGCGACGCATCTTTCAAATGTCTGCCTTATCAACTTTCGATGGTAGGTTCTGCGCCTACCATGGTTGTAACGGGTGACGGGGAATCAGGGTTCGATCCCGGAGAGGGAGCCTGAGAAACGGCTACCACATCCAAGGAAGGCAGCAGGCGCGCAAATTACCCACTCCCGGAACGGGGAGGTAGTGACGAAAAATAACGATACGGGACTCATCCGAGGCCCCGTAATCGGAATGAGAACACTTTAAATCCTTTAACGAGGATCTATTGGAGGGCAAGTCTGGTGCCAGCAGCCGCGGTAATTCCAGCTCCAATAGCGTATATTAAAGTTGTTGCGGTTAAAAAGCTCGTAGTCGGAGGTGTGTCTCGGACGGTCGGTTCGCCGCTTGTCGGTGCTCAACTGGCCGGTCCGGACGTCCTGCCGGTGGGGTCCGCGAGGCTCCGTTATCCTTCTTTGGTCCTCTTCACCGAGTGCCTTGGTGGGCCGGCACGTTTACTTTGAACAAATTAGAGTGCTCAAAGCAGGCCGTTGGTCGCCTGAATACTGTGTGCATGGAATAATGGAATAGGACCTCGGTTCCATTTTGTTGGTTTTCAGAACTCGAGGTAATGATTAATAGGGACGGACGGGGGCATTCGTATTGCGACGTTAGAGGTGAAATTCTTGGATCGTCGCAAGACGAACCGATGCGAAAGCATTTGCCAAGAACGTTTTCGTTGATCAAGAACGAAAGTTAGAGGTTCGAAGGCGATCAGATACCGCCCTAGTTCTAACCATAAACGATGCCAGCTAGCCATCCGCCGAAGTTCCTTCTATGACTCGGCGGGCAGCTTCCGGGAAACCAAAGCTCTTGGGTTCCGGGGGAAGTATGGTTGCAAAGCTCAAACTTAAAGGAATTGACGGAAGGGCACCACCAGGAGTGGAGCCTGCGGCTTAATTTGACTCAACACGGGAAACCTCACCAGGCCCAGACACCGGTAGGATTGACAGAATAAGAGCTCTTTCTTGATTCGGTGGGTGGTGGTGCATGGCCGTTCTTAGTTGGTGGAGCGATTTGTCTGGTTAATTCCGATAACGAACGAGACTCTGGCCTGCTAACTAGGCGTCGGAATCTATTATGCTTCCGACGTAGCTATCTTCTTAGAGGGACAGGCGGCTCCTAGCCGCACGAGATTGAGCAATAACAGGTCTGTGATGCCCTTAGATGTTCTGGGCCGCACGCGCGCTACACTGAAGGAATCAGCGTGTCCTCCCTGGCCGAAAGGCCCGGGTAACCCGCTGAACCTCCTTCGTGCTAGGGATTGGGGCTTGCAATTGTTTCCCATGAACGAGGAATTCCCAGTAAGCGCGAGTCATAAGCTCGCGTTGATTACGTCCCTGCCCTTTGTACACACCGCCCGTCGCTACTACCGATTGAATGATTTAGTGAGGCCTTCGGACTGGTGCGCGGCGCTCGCCGCCTCAACACCGGTGGCGCCGATGTTGCTGGAAAGATGGCCAAACTTGATCATTTAGAGGAAGTAAAAGTCGTAACAAGGTTTCCGTAGGTGAACCTGCGGAAGGATCATTACAGCTTTCGATTATAAAATCGTAGCTTTGGAACGAATTGGTGAAGAGAAAAAGGGACAAAGAAGGCGAGCAGTCGGGTGCCCGGCTTTCAAAAGCCGGCTTTAAAAGACACACGCCCAACTCGCTCGCAAAGAAGGGAAAAAATTCCCAGTTTGTATGTTTCGATGAAACGAATTTTTTACATAAAATGAAATGAAAGAAAGAAATTCTAAACGGTGGATCACTCGGCTCGTGGATCGATGAAGAACGCAGCTAACTGCGCGTCGAATTGTGAACTGCAGGACACATGAACATCGACGTTTCGAACGCACATTGCAGCCCTCGGATTTTGTTCCCGGGCTACGCCTGGCTGAGGGCCGGCAATTCAGTTCGCGAACGGAAACGTTTGCGTACTGGGGCGACGAGCATCCCTCGCTGGGATGGATCGTCGCCCGGATTGATAGGGGGCTCTGCGGGAGATTGGGCGAGACCCGTCCCCGCCGGTCGAGGTGAGACGCTTCGTTATTTTTTGACGGCGTTCGCCTGCGGATCGGTGGGGGCTCGGTTATTACTCCCTCTCCACGGGCAACTATATCATTTGGGCCGACCTCAGAGCAGGTGAGACCACCCGCTGAATTTAAGCATATTAATAAGCGGAGGAAAAGAAACTAACCAGGATTCCCTTAGTAACGGCGAGCGAACAGGGATCGACTCCAGGGCCAAAGCTCGCGCCCCCCGCGGGGCGCCGAGCGCTGTGGCGTTTGGGAGCGTCCAATTTCCCGAGGGGCGCCGGAGAGTCCAAGTCCCTCTTGAACGGGGCCACGGCCCGGAGAGGGTGCCAGGCCCGTGCGACCTCCGCGCTTGCCTCCCGGGAGGGGCGCTCCTCAGAGTCGGGTTGCTTGAGAGTGCAGCCCAAAGTCGGTGGTAAACTCCACCTAAGACTGAATACGGCCACGAGACCGATAGCGAACAAGTACCGTGAGGGAAAGTTGAAAAGCACTTTGAAGAGAGAGTTCAAGAGTACGTGAAACCGTTTGGGAGTAAACGGGTGGTACCCGAAATTTCGAAAGGGGAGATTCAGGTCTCGCCGGCGACGGGCGAGGGTCGCTTGACGGATGGCGCGCCGGCGGGCGGGGGGTGACCCCCGTCACAGGCGCGTCACCCGGTGGCCCTCGAATGTTCGTCGTCGGTGTGACGCACTTCTCCCCGAGTAGGACGTCGCGACCCGTCGGACGCCGGCCCCAAGGGCCCGGGTGGAGTCCCGCCCGCTCTCGAGCGGAAAAGGACCCCGGGATCCCAGGCCGGATGTCCGACGGTAGGAAGCGAAAGTCGACGCGCCGCAAGGCGTCCGGCCCTCCGCGAGCACCCTCGGGGGTTAGGGTTCCGGACCCGGTCCGATCCCTTTCCCACCGTGGGGCTGTCCGCGAACCGTGAGGTGTCCTCGGACGGCGTCGAAAGTTTCGAGTCCGCGACGCTACGGCTTGGATGGTCCACCCGACCCGTCTTGAAACACGGACCAAGGAGTCTAACATGCGCGCGAGTCGTTGGGTCGGACACGCTCCGCTAAACCCATAGGCGCAATGAAAGTGAAGGCCGCCGTTCCGGCGGCCGAGGGAGGACGGGGTCGTTCGCTCGCTCCGGCGGGCGTCGGTCCCCGCACCCCCGGGGCGTCTGATCCCTCATTGCGAGGGGAGGCGCACCCAGAGCGCACACGTTGGGACCCGAAAGATGGTGAACTATGCCTGGCCAGGACGAAGTCAGGGGAAACCCTGATGGAGGTCCGTAGCGATTCTGACGTGCAAATCGATCGTCGGAGCTGGGTATAGGGGCGAAAGACTAATCGAACCATCTAGTAGCTGGTTCCCTCCGAAGTTTCCCTCAGGATAGCTTGCGCTCGGAGGAGAGTCTCATCCGGTAAAGCGAATGATTAGAGGCCTTGGGGCCGAAACGGCTTCAAC